>NW_015387789.1:23645-36994 GCF_001527695.2 Protobothrops mucrosquamatus | reverse complement strand
TGCTGCCGCCGCCGCCAGCCGGGGCATAATACGGTAAATAAATACGAGCATGGGGATCCACGTGTGAACGAAGCCCCACTCCCCCTCCCCTTTTGCTTTCGCTCTCGAGCCGGCGCTTTTTTTTTCTTGAAATTTCCCTCTTAAAATGAAGGTGCGTGTTATACGCCTGTGCGCGTTATACGCCGATAAATACGGTAATGTTTTGAGTTTTTTGGGGTTATAATTAATCACATTATTTATAAAACCTGGATTATTTTATATTTCAGAAAAGGATCCAAATAGATGTCTTAGCTTAAAATTCGATTTATGCAAAACATGTATAAATGTATGTATATGATTAATACACATCAACAAAGGTTTGCAGTAATTTAGAAATAAATGCAAGTGAAATATCAATTCACTTAGAGCAAATTAGTGTGTTATTCCCAAATGTCTGATAAATTAGAGAATATATCATCCATAGCAACGTCATTACACAAATGACAGAAATTATATTTGTGTAAATATGCAGATGATATAAAACGACTTACATAAAGAATTGCACAGCAAAGCAAACTTCTTACATGTTTGAAATATTTGGGTGATCTCTTGAAGTGAGTAAATATTTTTAAAAAGCCAAATTTTAATCTCTTTTCACATGAAGCAAGACTGTTGGCTGGCATATATCAACAAGTTAAGGGAATGCAGCCTCAATCATCTTTGCTACTTTGAAGTTTGCGATAAGGGGCTATGATATTAAGGAGACTTGGAGAAATTTCAGAAGCTCTTACAACAACAGGTGTTCAAACATGATTTAAGCCAAGAAAACAGGAAAGTATTAGGTAAGTATTTGGACTGTCTATTCCCTGATTCACTTAGGGTATAAAGAGAGAAAAGGTAAAACACAGCCTTGCACATTCTAATAGCTTATCTTGATAGAGTCTTAACATTATTACCATATTGGTCCTTCCTAAAGGTTCTGGAATCTTGTCCAGTAAGGTATTATACAGTTCTGCCTGTCTTGGCAGTCTACTTTTGTTATTTACCCTTCTTTGTATTCTTTTAAAATATTTTTAATTGAATCCTTGTATTCAATTTCCTGGATTTTGTTATGGATTTCCTTCCCATACAGTACCCCTCCTCATTCTTTTTTTGTCTGGTCTATTTTTTTTCAAGTTGTATCTTTTGGTTCTTGTATACCATTCAAGAGTTTTATTTTGCTGCATTTCTGTAATGCCTATTAAATCATTTCCAGCTTCCTATATTAAGAGAGCTAGTTCTTTCCATTTGTTCCCCATCATCCATGCATTTCTATACAGGTGCTGAAAACATTGAGTCATATAATTTGGTGCATTCCTTTCTGTTACCCATATGCTCATTATTGGACTTCTCCATGCTCTATGTATCATCTCTTGTCATGTATGTAGTACTTGGAGTCTTCTGGGGTCTGTTCCCTCACAGAATACTGTTAATAGCCCTCTGCATTCGATTTGCAAGATATCTTCCAAACATCCTGTTCCCACCTCTCATGCAGCCCATTTCTTGCCAGGAATTTCTCATCACAATTATGTCCTATGAACAGAGGATCCAAATTCTTCCCATTGGTACCATCTGTGGCAGCTCCTGCCCTCTGGAATGACCTACCCCCCGACCTACGTACAGTTGCGGACCTGCGCCTTTTTCGCCGAGCCCTGAAGGCTCATCTATTCCGTGCGGCCGGCCTGGCATAGTTTGATTATGTTTTAGTGGGGGTTTTGTATGGAGTATTTTTAGAGCAGGCCTGTTATTTAATTTGATTTTAGACAGAAATTTGTGTATATTTATTGTGGTTTTTATTATCGCCTGTTCACCGCCCTGAGTCCCGTAAGGGAGATAGGGCGGTATATAAATTCAATAAATAAATAAATAAATAAAAATCTGTGTTATCCATTTGTTTGCTTCCAGTATTCCTCTCTGTTCATGAGCTACAGAGAGTAAAGAACATGCCACTTGTACTCCCTGCTCCTTCATTATCACTTGTAATGTTTTTAACACAATATCTGTTTATGTCATTTATTTCCATGTGGATCTGTAAAAAATAATGTTTGTCAATGATCTTAAAAGGTCTTAGATACTTTTCTATCACATAAATGTGAATCCTTGGAAGGTATCATATTTCTCTTAAATAGTCGTATCATGTTGTGTCTAACGACGAAACCAGAACAGTTTTAGGACAGGGAGTAGTGTTGACGCATATCGAATGTCGGAGGTTCCGTTCAGTAGGAAATGAATGTTTCGGACATCTTAGGATAAGAAGTCAGGAACTCCGAACACCGTCGACAATAGAAAGATTTTTGTAGATACGTCTCCGAAATCTTGGATAAGACTTCTTGGTCTCTTAAAAATGTTCTTAAAAAGTATCATCCATTGTGTCACATCCATCCATTTGCCTAGCTTTCTTTTATTTTCAGAATAGCTTCTTAGTATATTGTCCTTCCTGTGAAGGATCCATGAAAGGCACCAGGCTAGAAAGCACGAAACTATGAGTTCAAATCTCACCTTAGCCATGAATGCCGGCTGAGTGACTTTGGGCCAGTCACTCTCTCTCAGCCCAACTTGCCCTCACGGTGTTGCTCTGGGGGAAATAGGAGGAGGAGGAAGTGCGTTGGATATGTTTTCTGCCATGAGTTATTTGTAAAAATAAGGCACGATACAAACAAAATCCTTATGAGTTTAGCCGGAATGTGGACATAACCTTCTCTTCCCAGAGGGTCAACAGCCTGCACTTGTAACATGTTTCCTGTAGTAGCAGTTCCCCCATTTCCATGTTAAAAGAGCTGGGCTGGGGGATATGCATCTTCACTTCCCTGACCAACTCCTGATTGTTGTCCTTGTTTGTTCATTCAGTGAATTTTGAGTATTATCTTTTTCTAAGAAGATGGGCTAATTCCTAAAGAAAGTACTGAACTTTAGTCTATGAAAGGAACTTGTATTTAAAGGGGACAAATCACAAGATGTGTAAGTGAAGTTCCTTTCAAAATGTTAAATGATTATTTGCAAAGCATGTTGGGACCATCAGTGAAGCAAGTGTGCTTACACATGTGCAAAGATGTGCAAAGATCTGCAAAGCAGCTATGCCATAATTTCCGGATGTAGTTTCTTTTAACCTTTTGTAGACACATCTTTCATTCATGCTAAGTGCTTTGGAAAGCACCCTTTTCAATCCTTTTCACTGTCCTAGTCTAAGAATGCCTCGCTAAGGATTAAAAATCTTGTACATAAAGACAATGCTCTGCATAGTGGCAGCTTTCTGTTTAATTATATATATTTTAATTTAAATTGTAAAATGTGACTGGCTAAGAAAAGTAGATTATTTTAATTAGGTCTTTCCATTTTGGAGCTCCCAAAAGTTTACTTGCTATCAGAGGTTCTGAACATTCTCCCCTGCCCCCACCACTGTTTTGTGACATAACCTGTCAAAAAAAATGGTGATCATAAAGCAATAGTTCTCTCTGTTCTCATCTTCCTGCCTTTATTTAATTTCCAGAATGGCTTCTAAATATGTTGTTCTCTTTAACTGGATTAATAGCCATTTTTGAAAGACAGCTGATACAGTAAAAGAAAAAAACAAGTTAAAAAAACCTGTACAATAATCTATATGAATGTCATAATAATTTTGAGGTTCAAAATACATTCTTTTTAATAATAGAGTGGCTGACATGCTAATATAATGTCAATATTTTCCAAGTACTTTTTATTTTTCATTTGATAGCAAGAGTAGGAGTAAGAGAAGCTTCTACTGATTCCTGCAAAAATCTGGAACAATCTCAAACTTAACAAAGTATCTTCCTGCTATGATTGCGGTCAAACATAAACACAACATATTGTCAAAGATTGACTTATCATGTTGGTAGAGTTACAGTCTAGGAATATTAGGGAGACAAAGGAGTAACACTATGTAACATTTGTCATGAACATGAATATTAAATCTGCAAAGTATTTTGTATAATATTTGGACCATCCATTGAAGAGATCCTTTCAGGTCAGACTAATTATTACTAGTGTTTTTTGAGAGATTTAATTCTTCCTATATTGCTATGCATTTAGTAACAAGAGAGGTTTAACATTTCAGTCTTATATATTGTTAACATAGCAAATTGGTCAGTATGCCTTTGTGAATAAGGAAATGCACTTACTTTCTTTAAATCAATGTTCATATTAAGAATTTTATTTAATTCTGAGATGAAACTTAAAACAGATGTACAGATAAGGAATCATACAATCTTAGGGCTGGAAGGGATCTCAGAGGTCTTCTAGTCCAACTCCCTGCTCAAAGCAGGAGTCTTATACCACCCAGTCAAATGGTTGTTCAGTCTATTTTTTAAAAGCTCCAATGATTGAGCACCTGCAGCCCTAGGAGATAAGCTATTCCATTGATTAATTGCTCTTACTGTCAGAATCTTTTTCCTTTCTTCTACAGTAAGTTGCATCTCTCTTTGATAAACTTCCTTCCATTACTTCTTGACCTGCCCACTCATGCCCAGAGAATAAGACCCTCAAGTACTGGAAGACAATTATGTCCTGACCCTCAAGTACTGGAAGACAATTATGTCCTCCCTAATCCTTCTCTGTGATAGGGTAGACATACCTAGGTCCTTCCTCAGATCATCAGACAATTAGCCTCCAGACGCTTTATCATCTTTGTTGCTTTTTCTGCACACTTTCCAGAATGTCAACATCTTTTTTGTAGCCAGAACTGGACATACTATTCCAAGTGTGGCTCACCAGTGCAGTGTAAAATGGTATTATCATTTCTCATTGTGATCTCTCTGTTGTTGCGGTCTAAGTTTACATTGGCTTTTTTGGCAGCTGCAGCATACTGCTGATTCACACTTAAGTGGTGGTCCACTTGGACACCTAGATGTCTGACACAGTTAATGCTGTTAAGCCAGGTGCCACATAATCTATACCTATGCATCTGTTTTTTCCTGCCTAAATGTAAGATCTTCCTTTTCTCACCACTGAACTGCATCTTGTTGGATAGGACCTAATGCTCAAATCTGTCAAGATCCTTCTGGATCTTAAGCCTATCTTCTAAACTATTAGCAATTCCCACCAGCTTGGAAATTTGATGAGTTCCCCTTCTATCCCCTTGTCTAGATTATTTATGAAGAAGTGGAAGAATACTGGGCCCAATTCCGAACTTTGTGGTACTCCGCTGCATGCTTCCCTCCATGTAGACGTAGTTCCATTAAGGACTATACTGTTGAGCGTAGTTGGTCAACCAATTGCAAATTCATTTAGTGTTGTTATGTCTACCCCATATTGTTCTACCTTACCAAGAGATAGGTTGTGAGAAGTAGAAAGGCCAATGCATAATCATAACAGTATGCACAGTTTCACTCTAAACTATGTATAAGTTATTTTGAACCTTCTTTTATCTTATTTATTCTGAGTGCATGAAAAGGAAATGTGTGTTGTTTTAGACTTGCCACAAAACATGTCATTGCAGAAGTTTTGTGAACTGTTTGGACTGACCATGGTTTGGTATATTTTTATGAAACCTGAAACAGTATTGGGCAGTTTTACTATGGAAAACGGTGTGATTCCAAATAAGCATCTTGGGCTGCAAAGATCTGCATGGCCACCACATGGAAGCAAACAAATTTAGAAAATTAACACTTTGCTGCCAGCTAGTACTTAAGAGTCAGGTGGCACACAAATGAAATAAATAAAAATATAAACTATAAAATAAAATCTAGAGGTTATTCAGTTTTTGCAGCTCAACTCTGGTAGCTTTAGATCTAGTCTTCCTTGAACCTAAAAGAATAGACCTTTGCCTTGGGAATATATAGATATTCTAATTGGAAGGAATATAAATACAGTTGAACAGGCTCTTTGCTCTCTGGCATAAGACATAACCCTTTCAATCAATTATCTACACAAAGGCAGGAAGACATCCTGACATAAATATTAAATTAATTCCAATCCTACCATTAAGAGGATATTATAACATAATATAATTAATATAATACAAATATCCACACACCAGTATATAAAACTATGTAGGAAATAAACAGTCTGGCCTGCATAGTCTTTCAAGAAAGTACTCCTAATGTTCTCTCTTACATTTATAATATAGGAGAAAAGCATAAATGTATATAATCTCTATAAATAGTTGATTACAAACCAAGCAATTGTTGGTTTCAGAGTCTTTCAAAATTATACTCAAGTTTTTAGGTTCATAACCTGTCAGTGGACATAGCTGCTAGAAACTAGTCCTCCTTCAATCTCTTTTCCAGGTCTAGGTTGTTGTCCTACTTTTTTCATACCTAAATAATTTAAGGTGGCAAACATCTAATTCTCCTGCCTCCCATTTTCCTCACAACAGCAACCTGTGGGATGAGTTGGGCTGAGAGAGAGGTCACCCAGCCAGCTGTCATTCCTAAGGGAGGCTCAGAACTCACAGTCTCCTGATTTCTAAGCCAGCATCTTCACCATTAAACCAAACAGCATCTTAGGTTATGGAATCATAACATTATGGAGTTTCAAAGGAGCACTTTACTTCAAAGTGTAATGAGATATTTTACTGGTTTGAATAGCTGAATGATCAGAACTTAACTCTAAATATAGGAAGCCTCTAGTAAGGACAAACTGTGTGCCTGATCTTAACAAAAATATATTTTCATAGTGTAACATAATATTATAAAATGGAAAGAAATTCAAATTGTATTACTGGGATAACAAGATGAATCAAATGTGTGTAGTATATTGTAAGATAAACTGGCAATCAGTTCACTTGAGAACAAATTACATTTATTTCTGCCTTTCTTTTAAGAAATTTAAGTGGATGGATACAGTCTTCTACCTACATTTTATCTTCATAACTACCTGTGTCAAACAATAAAAGGAGAAATAGTAAATGGCCTAAAGGTAATCAGTTTGAATAAAGAAGCTAAATTTGGTCTACTAAATGTGCATCAAAATGAAAACCTGATATAATAAAGGGATAGGGAACTTAATTAGCAAAGAAGATAATGTATAAAGATAGACTTGTCCTCCAGATGTCTTATGCCTGAGGCACCGAAAGTATAGGTTATATTTTCTGATTTCAGTAATTAAGAGCTATGCACTAGTTGCTAATGATTTCCTGTTTGATATCCAAATCCTGGTAGTCTGTCTTCCCCATTAGTGTTCAATTTATGCTGCCCTCAATATACATTAAATGAAAAAACTCCCTTTCTTTAATAGAAAATAATGCTGTTTTCAGACAAAGGTTGTACAAATTATTCAGTGAGGTGCCTCATCCATTTGCAAAGTGCCCTCAGATCTGTTCTTTGAGAAGCAATCATTCCGTCCCAGGTCTCACCAGTAGAATATTGCTATCTATCCAGCAAAGAAGTGGAAATGGAAGATAATTGTTTAGGAAGGGTTCAAAACGTCTATGGAGATTCTCAGTCATCTGGTCATAGTTATCCCAAATATGCCTTTTCATGAGGCAACTGGACTTTCTTGTTTTTCAAAACAGTAGCCATGAAAAGGAAAATCTGGCTCTCAATTTGGTAAATCATGTGCTAAATAAATACCTCCTAATCTGATTGACACAAATGCTAAGGTCTATCTTTACCCTTCTTCAAGTCACTATTTTTTCTATGATTGGTCGTCCAATCATGGAGCTGTTTAGCCTGTAAGACTTCCTCTACTGCTAACTCTGCCTGATTTGCTTTTACAATTGAAGTTACTTCTGCCCAGGCTTTGCTTTCCTAGCCCTGGGTAGACCTTTGCAATTCTTCCAATTCTGCTTCTGTGAATACCTTATTTCATAATATAAATTGATGTTGATCTTTTGTTTCTGATTCTGGATGTTGTTCTTTCCAGAACTAGTACATTGTTTTCAGCTATTTTCTTCTTGTATGTGATCTGTAATAACAAATCATCATTTCTTTGTTTTCAATCTTTTTATTTTACAACAGGTAAAAATACCTTTTCTTCCAGTAGTCTAGACAGCCCTGAGCCCAGTAGCCCATTTGTCACCAGATGTCCAAGAATTCCAATACCTGTTTTGATTGGTTGAAGATATCCTAATTCACAGATCTTATTACTTTTAGAAGCAGTAAGCCAGTACATTTTGTGGGCACACTCTTCAGGAAGTATTCAATGCTCAACATGGCCCTTTAAGTAACTCCTCTTTTTTTCAGACTTCTAAGTGAGCTTGAAAAAAGGTGTGCCTGCTTTAAGAAATTGATTCTTGAAAATTAATGTGATTCTGAAAGTAATGCCATCTTTTACTCTAGTCAGAAAAAAAGGGGCTGGTTTGACAAATACCAGGGAGCTATTTGCATTAGTGTGAGACCCAAATGATTTTCCAGATGAAATATAAAACGTGCATTGCTTTGTGTTGACAGAAAAGCTTGAAAAATAGTTCTGCTTATAACTTGCTCTCAAACACAATAAACTTGAAGTGGGGGGACTGGCTATTGCTTTAAAGGGAACTTGCTTCCACTCAAATGCATTTTGGACTAAAATGTTTGTCAGACTTTTAATTATGTCACCTCAAATTATAGCAATTCAAGGAAATACAGGCCATCTGCATGTTGTTTGTTTATACTGGCCAGTGCTGTGAGGATTTGCTTTGATTTATTAAGGATTACTATAGGGGGAGCAAGATTAATACATAACAAAAGCCCTCTGTATGGACAAAATTGCATACAATTGTATTTGCGCATACAATAAATGAACACTGCAGAAGCTACAATGACATTACTGTATTTCTGCAAGTTTAGTGGAAGTCTTCTCTTCTTAGCATTAAAAAAGGAATGCTTTGAAAATTCATACCCTACTACTTGATCCCAACCCTTCCCACCCTCATGCTCTTTAAATAATCAGGGGAAGCAGCTGAACAATAGGAAAATGCAGGTGGACTGCGGGTAAAGTTTAACGAAGATTTTTTTTTTTGAAGCTGTAGCATAGATGAGGAATCACTTGGCACAGGAAAATAAGCTAGTTTTAATTCCCAATGATTCTACTATTCTTTTTTCACATTTTTTTCTTTATATATCCTCTTACAATTAGCAGAAGTTCAGATTAAGACACTGCAGAGACATATGTAACATTCGATTCACATTCATGAAACAGTAAGAGTATAAAACATAATCTTCAATATGCAGCTGTGGTCAAGTCTTTTACCAACAAATTAAAATACATATGAAAGCTTGAGTCCATTTTCTTAATTGCACACTTCTGCAATGATGTTTTAAAATGAATAATTACATCTGGAGACAATTGAAGTTGATTCTCATTTTTATTGAGCCTTGATACTGTGAAACCTCTGAAATCATGACATGAGAGTATGAGACTTTAATTTCATACCAAATCAATCTCATTGTGTAAGTTATCTTTTGAAGAAATGAAGGCCTTTCCTTCCAAAGACATGTTTTAATACATTAAACATGGCAAAGGGTACAATCACATTATGTTATCTCATACTTCTAGAAGCAATGGGATTTCTTTCTAGCTTGGCAGGACTCTCGGGAGATTGACATCCTTAACACACTAATCCATTTAATCATAAGGAAGAGACGAAAACATAAAAGTGAACAATGTAGTGAAAAGATGTAATTTTAAAAATAATCCAGATATTGGCATGGGGGGGTGGGATAGAGGTATGAATTTAATACAAGTTTTCCATAATGCCAAACATATAGAAAGGAACTTTGATGCATCAGAATAAAGCAAGAAAGCCTTCAGCTGATTAGACGGAAGGAGCTTGATGTCAATATGATGCTCTAATCCATTTCTAGTTTCCCAAAACATTATTTCTTTTGCAATCTCCCATCCCCTTTTTTAGTCTCATTCTCAGTGTTTTAGAGTTGCCTTAGAATTTATTTTAGGTGTGCCTTTGAGGGTACTGCATTGCCATAGGATGGCACATCTGCTCTGGTTTTTCTTTTTCTAGCTATCTCTGTTTCTGTTTCCTTGATGTGGTAAAGCCTCATAAAAACCACTTCCTTACGATAACATTTTTTGGGGGGAGGGGAAATTTGAGATGGCAAAGAGGCTGCAGGCTGCTGAAAACATGATTTTCCAACAGTAGACACCACAGTTCTCTGCACTCTTAGCTACCTTGTGACTAAGAGAAGAATATAAATTCTATATCCTGCCCATCAGAATTCACCAAATGTACTTCCTTTGAAAAAAAAATGATTTCATTTCCATCAAGCTGAATAAGAATGTGTTGGGGAAAGATGAAGGAAAATTTACAACGCTTCTGAAATAGAGGAGGAAAAAGATATCAACACCTGGCTGACTTTTTCTGGGATTAGAAGCTTAGTAATGCTTCCTTTCTTAGTAGTGGAATGAAAATAACTAGGAACTTCAAAGCTATGGGAAGTTGAAGCAACATCCGGAAAACAAAACACATCCACGCTGTTATCAAGGAAACAGAATGGATGCATCCGTGAAATCACTACGAATCAAGTTCCACTGAAAGGAGACTTGATTTTATTTACTTTGAAGATAACAAATTGCAAAAGGTTTCATTTTCAATGCTTAAAATACATCTAGAAATGCTAAGATGAGAAAATAGCTTTTAATTGAATTAAGGAAAGTTATTTTTCTATTTTAGAACATAAAGGTGTACAGTGAAGCCAATTCTTTTCTTACAAGTGGCAAATTCAAGCAAATATCATCAGGTGTTCTGCAGAGATCTTTGTATGTAATGTGTTGTGCTATCTTTCAATACATTCCTGTTCATGTAAACTGAACTTCTTATCAAGCAAAATTGCAATCAATTACTTCCTTTTCATATTAGTTCTTTTTTTTTTTTTGCTATTGTGCAGCTCAAATGTGTGAAATTTATTATTCTGGTTTTCTTAGTTTTTCTAATGTTAATAAATAGCAATTGTTGAATTAAGATCTGTGCTTACTTACCAACTAAACTTAATAGAAAGAACAAAATCCCAGACTTCCACTAATGCTAAACAAAAGAAGGACTCTATCTCATTTCAGTGTTTCGGAGTTCTTATTTTTACAAGACTAAATCCATTCTAACTCATTTCATAATCAGTTTGCAATTTTGTTCCCTAATACATGTATTTGTTCCCCAAATATATTTTGTAGATGATATTTTTCTGCATATAATATGTTTTTCTCAGCAATTTCCCTTAATCTATGCAGCTGTATATGCACTTTCCCTGATATACTCCTTTTGAATAGTCCCCACCCTGCCCTGCAAAAAAATAACAAATAAAAAAATGGGGAGGCTGCTACATTACAACATTATGGAAAGTGCAGATTTCAGCTTATTATCTATTTGGGAAATAAAATAAATTAAATTTGTATTATATCTTTTACAATATGTTCACACATAGTTTCTGCTTGGGTTTAACTAATATGTCTTTGTATGTATGTAGAAAATGATGTTAAGTTCCTTTCATGTTCTTCAATAACATTAAGAAATAAAAATAAGATGAAGACATAGCTCAAAAACAATTCATAAGTGTAATAGAAAGATGGCATTGCACTGTTATTTTATTTTGGAATTATTTATGTACTATAGTTCTGTACACAACCCTGTCTGAAGTTTGGGTTTCTCTTAGCATAAAGTCTTTGAAATTTTGTAATTGAAATTTTTAGTTATTTCAATTATGACATAATGTAACTTATTCAGTATTGATTCTCCAGGAACATAGTCTCAAAAAACAAATGAGACATCAATAGGCACATAAAGAAAAAAACACATTTACAAAAGAAACAGTAAGAAGCTAAATAGGAAACAAAAAGATCAGATCACTTCCTTGAAAACAATCAATACCCAGATAACCAGGAGCTATAGCAGACAACAATCAGTGAACAATAACCTAATTAAGGAGCTACCAAGGAGAAAACAACACCTTCACCAAACACTGACAAGGCAAGCTATCGTATATAAAAAGAGAGCAAACCCCACTCCTTTCGGAAGATGGTACCTAGCTGGGTAATGAAAATCTGTATGAAAGCAGCCAAGCTCAGACAGCACTAAGGACTCCACAGTTCAACCCTGACCTACATATATTCTCTTCTATTGGTACTATCCCAGTAATTAATGGAAATAAATATCTGCCTAAAGTGTATTATAGTCTAAAGTTACTCAAGGTTAATGAGAAAAACCAATGACATCCTATAAGACCAATTTTAATAAATATCCAGTTCAGCTAGAATATGCAAATTGATGAGATTGTACAAATAAAATCCAGTCCAGAAAATACAATAAACTAAGTTAAAATAAAAACTATCTTATGTGAAGAGCAGATAAAATCAGGACCACGGATAGCACTACATAATTTTTTTGGATAAAAAAAAAATTCTGTCCAACTAAAATAAAATGTAAATGTTGCCTCAAAAGCCTGTTAAACCCAAAGGAAATCTCCTCTAGGCATCTACAATATTGTAGAGTGAGCAAATGTTCTATCACCATCCTCTTGTAGAAAGTTGCTAAATTATTAAAAATCCCAATTTAGATTTTGTAACCGCAGATGCCCAAAGTTCAGAAGCTTCAACTTAAACTAATTGAACAATTTAAGGTGGCTGGCTGGCTGGATGAAAGATACATTGATATTCTGGCACAGTCTGGCAGCCCTCACATAAGAAAAATGTTAAAATGTGCACAATCTACAATTACAATTTAAATAAATAAGAAAATAAAAAACCATACACGATATATGGTCCAGTTTATGGTAGTGGTTAAGGCACCAACTTGAAACCAGGAGACTATGAGTTCAGGTTCTGCCTTAGGCATGAAAGCATCTGGGTGATCTTTGGCCAGTATCTCTCACTCTCTGAGCCCTAGGAAAAGAGGAAGGGCAAATCACTTCTGATAATCTTGCTAAGAAAACTAGTCCAGAAGATTCCAGAAGTCAACGCTGACTTGAAGGACTTATATCTATGATTATATGTCTATTAATTAAAATATAAAAATTATATAGGTTGAAAACATTGCTTCCATTGTTGAATGTCCATCATATTCTTGCCTCCTACCTAAACTAGATGGTTCCATTCCACTTATCCTTGAATTTTCAAGGTCCATATAAAGCTTGTGGTCATCCTATGAGCAATCAAGCTATGTTAGAAACTGTCCAAACATTTATTTCCTTTTCTAATTTATGGTCTCCTCATAAATGCAACAAAAGTATTGACATCTTACCACTTTTTATTAGAATAATAATAAATAATAATAATAAATTTAATTTATATGCCGCCCTTCTCCCAACGGGACTCAGGGCGGCGCACAACATATTTAAAACAAAACATAAATACATTCCCCCCCGATAAAACCGAATTAAATCAAATTTTAAAGTTGTGTCTCTGTCGAATTGTTAAAAGATAAACCCCAAATAAAATCCTCCCTAGGTCAG
>NW_015387789.1:0-20786 GCF_001527695.2 Protobothrops mucrosquamatus | reverse complement strand
CCCCCGGAAGGTCTCAAAAAAGGCCTCCAGGCCATTGAAGATAAGCCGGCCAAAGAGGGCCCCGGACAGGCCGCCCAAACAGGCCGCGCGGCCATCCCCCAGAGCTGACACCACTAGGGGGCCGTCGAGGCTGTCCAAAAAGCCCTCCGAGGTCCCCGATCGCCGGGGAGGCTGCAAGCCGTCGTCGGAGAGGCCGCCTAAAGGGGCCGTCGGAGCCATCCACAAAGTCCCTGGCCAGGCCATCGCAGCCGACGAGGAGGCCGCCGAACCCACGCGGGCCTCCAAGATCACCCGAGAGGCCCTCCGGTCGCCAGAGACACCCCACGCCAGGGGAGGCACCCCCGTGGAGGGAAATCTCCGGACCTCCAGGTGGTCCAGGCCGAGTGGTCTGGGCCGAGCGGGGTGGAGAAGGCCGGAGACGCCGCCCGCCCACCATCAACGGGGCCGCCGCGGACGGGAAGGCCGGGTAAGCTGGAAAAGGCCGAAAAACGGCCAAAAACGATGACCGAATCGGCTCCGCGCCCCCCACGCCCCCAAACGTCCCGTATCCAGTCCGGGGCTCACCAGGAGAGGCACCCACATGGGAGTGGAACTCCGGGCCTTCGGGGAGCTTTCCAAGCACCCCCTCTTGCCGTTTTCGGGCTCCGCATCTCGGAGCTATTTCCAGAAGACCGCCATCTCTCACGCATGCGCAGATAAAGGATAAACGAGAGAAGGCTGCATGGCCTTCATTATAATCTAGACCTTCATTTCTATAGGAAGCACCCTTAGAAGGACTGTCCTCTTCTTGGTTATCTTATAACAGTCAGGTTTACTTTAGGTAAGTAGAGTGCTAATCATTCATTTGAATCACAGAGAGCACGATGAAAAAGAACTGATTAGTAATCTGTGTCCATACTTCCTTAAGTGGTTATTTATGAATTCACACACATATACATCCTACTTGGCCTCAAATGATCCTGTTCTTTTGGTCCTCCCATGTCAGATTTAGAAACTGAGGGGCTGAGCAGAACCTACACCTAGCTATATGTTACATATAGGGGACATGTGGGACTCCTGCCAAACATTTCTATAAGCTTAGAATATTCAAAAAAAAAACAACACACCCAATTCCCAGTATATGAATTGTAGTTAAGAAATCAATTATTCCCTTTGTTCTTTTCAGATCCTCTTAAGCAAATTTTAATCAACATCTACCAAATACTACTCACGCTTGTTCTCTATGCAAAATACACACGAAGGCAAAGTTTTGTAATGCACAGTTGCTATTACAACAGAGGGGGGGGGAAATAGCCACAGAACTGCCACCATATCTCTTTCAGCCAAAGGAAATTGCCTGCCAAAATGTTAATTTTTCTTCTTTGGCTTATGATCAGTTATGAAAAAAGGAGGGAGAAGTAACTACCTTATTGAAAGAAAAAAATATTTATTACTTAACTACATTTGCTAGATGAAATCACCAAAATGGGGAGAGGGATTATGGACCTCTGGAGTTTTATTTTATTTTATTTTGGGGGGGAGGGAGATCTCTTGCTCAACATGCAGGTACAATTCTTCTTGCAATTCTTTCCATTAATAACTGATCTGACTGAGGAAGAAGTGGCAAGTTATGATTTCCAAGTTGCTCAATAAACAGGTGTAACTGAGTTGCAACTGTTCAACTGTTATTTCTTTTTATTATTATTACAATCACCGTGCACAATGAAAATTGAATATCATAAATATTGAACTGAACTGAATGAATGAATAAATGAATGAAACTTGACAATTGAAATTATTACATCAAAGTACTTTCAGCCAAATAGAAAGTAGAATAGAAAGTAGACTACAGTTTGTGCCCTCAAGAAGTGTGGAAGACTGATTTCCATAATTCTTAGACTATTCACTATCAAGCTGGGAATTCGGCAGATTGTAGTCCAATATGTATAATTGAAATGTTCATCTGTATCATGAACCACAACAACAATATCAATGAAGTTTACAATGAAAATTGTAATTATAAAAGCCCATGAATGAGATTGACATCTAAAACTGAAGAATTGAAAAAGGTTGTGATAAAGTAGTAAACACACAATAAATTTGATTTAGGGCCAGGAGCACTTTGAGGCTTTTATCTTTCTCTTTTACATTAGAGAAAATATTGGTGTAGGAAATATATTTATTGATGTTAGTAATCTTGAAACTAAGTTAGAGAGCACTATTCAGATATGCAGTCTTTTTCCCCACAAAAATTGCTTTCCTTCAAGTTTAGGAGGTTTGTTTTTTATTTTATTTATTTATATTTTTTTTATCTCTCATGCCTCAAAGTGCCCTTTATTATTTTTTATAAATAACTCAAGGAGGCAAACATATTTAACACTCCTTCCTCCTCCTATTTTCCCTTCAACAACAACTCTGTGAGGTGAATTGGGCTGAAAGAGAATGGTTTTTCAGATGGTTTTCCATGCCAAAGGTAGGCCTGGAAATCACAGTCTCCTGGTTTTCTAATCTGGTGGCTCAGCCACTAGGCCAAACTGGATATATAATGTTGAGTGGAGCTGATAGAAGCATGGACAGGGTATGGACATTATCAAATGACTTTGGGCAGATGATAGATAGATAGATAGATAGATAGATAGATAGATAGATAGATAGATAGATAGATAGATAGATTAGATAGATTAGATAGATAGATAGATAGATAGATAGATAGATAGATAGATAGATAGATAGATAGATAGATAGATAGATAGATAGATAGATAGTTTTTATTGAAGAAAGTTTTCACAAAGTAAAAACCAAAAGGGAAAATAAAGACAATCAAGAAAAATAGTAAATAGTGACAGCAGTTATAGATACTGTACATTTATATTTTGTTCTCTCTCTCTAAGGTTGCATCATAATTTCCTTTTTTTCCATATAGCCTTTCTAATCTTCAAAGCCATAAATCAGAAGTTTTTTCTTCTCCTTTCAGCAAAAAGTCCAAAAGGGGTTTCCAGTCACTAATAAATGTGATTGTTGATCTTTCTCTAATCAAAGAAGTTAATTTTGCTATCTTTGCTAGTTTTGTCAATTTCACCAACAATCCTCTTTTGTGAATATTTGAGAGTCTTTTCATTTTTGTGCATATAATAGTCTCACAGCAGTAATCACAGATTAAAATACTCTTTCATGGCTCTTTTCTAATTGACTATCCATTAATCCCAGCAAGACAAATTCTGGTTTGGTATCTAAAAATCCTATGTAACATTATATGTACAGTATTTGAGCCCTGAATTTTCTAGCTTTTTTACAAATCTACCAGACATAATAAAGTGGCCCTTAATGTTTCCACGTTTCCAACATAAATTTTAAATATCTTTACACATTTTAGATAATTTTTAGAATAATATTACATTGGTACATCATTTTATTAAAAATATTTTAGTTATAATATAATTATATTATAATATAATATAATTACATTTCAGTCATTTCAACCACACATTTTCCTGCGGTTCCATTAATGTTTTGTCCAAAATTCTTAATCCATTCTGCCATCAGATTTCTTACACAAATTGGTAAAATTAGTCCACAACATGCCGTTTGTTCTTTCCAACATATTAAAATTGGGTATAGTAATTTCTTGAAAACTAATGAGGTCTAAATCTTGTGATTGTTTGGTTCCTGAAAAAGGCTGGATGATTTGAATGAAAAAAGCAATCTTCTCTGCTTTTAAGGAATTTACAAGTATATACTCAAAGTGGTTTTATCATTAGGTCTGTTCCTTAGGATATTTCAGTTCTATATGAAGGAAAAAAAGAATAAAAGATTCATTCAAATCAGTGTTTCTCAACCTTGACAATTTTAAGGCATGTGGACTTCAACTCCCAGAATTCCACAGCCAGCATTGCTGTGGAATTCTGGGAGTTGAAGTCCACATGCCTTAAAATTGTCAAGGTTGAGAAACACTGATTCAAATGAAGTTCAATACATAGCAACTCTAGGGACTCATCCATATAACTTTATATTTTATTTTATTGATTTGCCGCTATCATTTTTTTTTTAGTTCTTAATTGGATTTCCTGGTGATCTTCCATTAAAATGCTAACTGTGTCTAACCTGCTAGCTTCTCTCAAGATCAGCTAAGGTCAAGATCATTCAAAGCTACCTAAATATAAATTAATCTTTCAAACATGAATTATTATAATTAAACTGATACAAGAAAAAAAATAAACATTTGTGGTTTTGACCCTGCATGAAAAGATAATCATATCACATTTCTTTCCACATTTTTCAGAAGTTAATGCTTTGCCTAAGCAGGAAACTAACTTCAGCTTCTCTTAGAATGTTACTTTAGGTGAAATGTGATTACTACACCAACGTCCTATAAGTTTAGGTCTTAGTCTACTCTATACAAATATCCATCAGTTAGAAGTTCTCAGACTGGATAAATCCACTGATATTGACAGCTGCTCTGTCAGTAGACTTGTCAAAGTGTGGAATTGCAGTTTGACCTTGGATTGCTATCATCAGGATTCTCATTATCAACAACCCACTTTTTAACAGCACAAAGTCCTTGGTTGACTTGATAGTAGTTCTGGCAGAGATGGAGTAGAAGTTCAGATAACTGGAATACAGATGGTAGGTCAATTCAAGCATAAATCATTGGTGCCAAGCTCTAGGAGAAACAAAAAAAACATATCAAAATAACTGAAGCTGACTTGCTTAGGCTTATATTAAGTATTGCAGTAGAAACATTTTTACAGCCATTGTTGGGCTAGGTACAATTCATTATTTTGAATTCTCCTCTTTGTATTACTCTTCCAGTTTATTTCAGATTCCCTGTGTTATTCTGTTTGCTTAGAGAGACTAGTGTCAGGTGACACATAGATAGATAAATAAGTAGAAGAGTGAGAGAGAGAGAGAGAGAGAGAGAGAGAGAGAGAAGGTGTGGAAAGCAGAAGATTTACTGTTTCCTTTTAATTTTTTATATGTTTCTCATTTGTTGGATGGCTTTATGATTCATTCATTTTAAATCTATCTTTCCATGGCCCATAACAATCTGTCTGATACATTGTTTAAATCCTATCTTTTTTCTCTTCCTCCTTCCTTTCCTCCCTTCCTTTCTATGTCTAGTCTCTAAGTAAAAAGCCTTTTTAAACTCTTAACAGCATTAAAAGAAAAAAAGAAAAGAAATAGAGGCATGGTGTGATGAAGCACAGATGATGAAGTTCCAGTTTTTACTTCCTTATGTTATTTCCACTGTTTGAGCACAGTAATGGCTATTAATCAAGTTAAATAAGATCAGTCTCTTTCTTGTTGTGGTATGAGAACTGCTGTGATATAAAGAGATATTGTACTACTATTTCTACAAAATTGCAAGGTAATGAGAGCCATTCTTGACCACAGATTGCAATTTCTTTCTACTACAATGTTGACTTGGTTTCATATTCATGTTTCTTGTGTTTATTTTTACTTATTTAATTTTAAATAAATTATTAATTTATTATTATTTATTAATCAAGTTCACATGGCCATCTATTTCACAAAAAGAGACTCTGGGTGGTGTATATCAAATAAAACAACAAATGTATAAAAATCATTATAAACATATTTCAAAAATCACTTATTAAACATTAAAATATATAAACTGCAAGACAAGGACAGAGATGAGCCATCTAAGAATGTCTCCAGTTCCCTAGGATCCCAGGACCTGGTGACATAATTTTATTGTAGCATTGGAAAAAGTGCCAATTGTCAGCTCTCATACCAGTTGCATAATATAAAAAAGGCACCCGCCTTTAAACACTCAGATCACCTTATGCAGTGAAGCCTTGCTTTCATGAACCATACATCATTGTAGCAATGACATCATTTGCTTAATGACATTATTACGTTACATCATGATTTCAGTACATAAATGTCGTAAGTCACCATAGAAGTTATAAAATAAGAGGTAACCCTGAAGTAAATTTAGCAACTTTCTCTGTACTAATTCAGATGCAACAAGCTTGTCAATTCAGGAGGAGAGATGCAAATGGACCATTTCATTTAACATCCCTTAAATGTGGGTCTCTTAATTCATGGGTGTTTTTTTTACTAATAGTTCTTTAAAGTTTGATTGTCAATCAGTTTATCACTGGCTGAAGAATCATATATGAACCCATCATGTATTATGGGTTATATAACAAATGGAATATAGTACACTAACCCTTCAGAGTAGGTCCAGTGCATCTTAATGTATTCACTCATTATGTGGTGAATGGAATAGAAAGGATACTTCTAAATTCGGTGCTATGAAACTGGAAGGAGTTGCAATCACTCTGGATGACAAGATTGCAGTTTGGGATTACTGTAGTTTGACAATTTGGGATAATAAGACAAAATAAATGAATATAATAAGGGTAAGTCTTGAGTCTCAAATTTCATAAGAACAAGTTATACTTTGGGAATATCTATTTAGTATCCAATAGCAGAAAAGGTCTGGGGGGTGGGTTAAAGGATTCATTGCTGATGAAAAGGTGATTATAAATTTTCAGTTAAAAAAATCCATTGCTTATAATAAACAAGAAAATGCTCTCACTTTGCTTAGGTTTCCCTAGATTTAAAGTCTCTTCACACTATCTTCTATAGCAAAAATAATCGTTCTACTCTTCCTTCTCTTTCTCCTCGTCCTCTTTCTTTTCCTTCTTTGTGCCATCACTAGGATTAAAAGAGTGGAGATGCAGGCTTTCTATCATACCATGTAACTTTCTCAATAAATCTTATTTGTACTCAGTGGTTCTTAAGCAATGGTCTTTAGATAATCTTAATGAGTTTGGTTCTATTCATACATATTTACTCTGTTAAATACTGTATGGAAGATTTCAGTCACAGTTATCTCAACTTCTTCAATTTTAGTGTAATAAGATAAGATAACCTTTATTGTCATTTTTATATTGTGGGCACAATGGCACACATCAAAAATGAAATTTAGTTGCCCGCTCTCAAAGTGAAACATATACATGACACACACCTAAACATACTATGAACAACATATGTATAGACTCACATCCCTACATATAACGTAGCAAATAAATATTAAATATTGTCCATCTTGAATATATAACAGAAGGAGGAAGCTTGAGAGTTCGCAAGGATAAGTTTTTGTTCTGGCTGTGTTATTTCTTTGCTTTGGGCATCAGGCTTCAACGTGGCCCTAGGCTTAAAAAAACTGCATAGCTCTGTAAAATTCTGTGAAATTTATAAAAATAAATACTGACAACTCATTATGTCCATCTAACCTAAACTAACCTTGCCTAATCTAGAAGTAAATATATAAATTCTGACTTTTGCTGAATACTTTCAATTATGGTTGCCACTTTCCCAAAGAATGGTGGGAGGAATCAGTTGATAATAACTTGAAGGAGCACAAAGGGTCAGAACAAATAGCTAATCACCTCTTTATAATCACTGGTGATATACTGTATTTCAGGTTCTAGAATTATTAAAACTCTTTTTTTATTTTTGGCACCACAGAAATACCGAACATACTGTACTTCTTGCCACCCAATACTGTTGCTGCTTAAAAAGGATGAAATGTTCAACTGAAACTTGGACATTTGGTATTTTGTCTCCTGTTTTGGAGTTGCTTAAACAAAAAGTAAAATAAAATATGTAAACAGACCGTGTTTGCTTTGGAGGTCAGAACACAGGCTGTCCCATTCCAGAATAGAAGCATCCTTCAAATGCTCAAATTAGACAACTGCAAACATTTGTATGGGGACAGCATTTATCCACTACAGCAGCACCTGTTCACATCAAGGTTGTTTAAATATTTGTATATTCTCTTCTAAACACTTGAAATCATATTACCTCTCTCAGATAATTCTAAAATTTCAAGCACATACAATAAATCACTTCTGACTACTGATTAGGATTAAACCAGAAGGTTTTCAATGGGTATACAGATATAAGCCCACCTTTTTGTCAGAATCGACATTAACTGTCTTAACTATCAGGGGAAAAAGTCAGTTACTAATAGCTCAATTTAGACATCACAGTAAACTATGTACATCATAATTTTGAATTTAGGTATATTTTAGCTTCTAAATGTGCACCTGTTGTGTTGTGAAACAACAACTCTGTGAGGTGAGCTGGGCTGAGAAAATGTAATCCTGATAGATTATATTGTTTCTCAGAGAACTTGAGAGTGTGCCTACACAAAGTATCAAGAGCTGAAAACTGAAATTGAAAGATTGTGGTATAAGCTACCTATGCTGATCCCAATGGTTATCAGCATACTGAGTACCATACCAAACCATCTTGGATGGCCCCAAAATTTCCATCAGATATTTTCAAAAGGACACACTGCTTGTATCTGCACACATATTATGCCAATAGATTATGATATCCTAGGTTCTTGAGAAGAACCTGATGCATATGAAGGCCACAACCAACTAAAGAAATGGCAGCTGTTGAGTATATATATTGTACGCAACTTGACTCTCAGTGATTCTGGGCAGCTGACAACAGTCAAAGAAATTCCTATAAAAACAATAAAAGATAAAAAGTTAAATATAAAAATGGCAAGCACAATGAAGCAAGTGCTTCACTCTCCCTTTTTTGAAGGCCTGTGTGAAGAGCCAGATCTTCAGAGGTATCATAAACAATAGTAGAATGAAGGCTATTCTGATCTTGGGAAGAATTTGAAGGCAATAAAGAAATCTTTGTGTTATCCTTATTTTTATTTGTTGGATTTATTTCCTGAGAGATTGGGCTGAGAGGAGTGCCAGGGCCAATCTTTCCACTGTTTTTTTTTATCCCTGACCCTCCTCTGTCTCAGCCCAATGCTTTAAGCATCTGGCTCTGCTGAGATTATTTTATTTAAAAGAATATTCTAATACTAATTTATTATAGGAAAGAAGAATTGGATAATGGCTTCACAGTCTTCTGTGAAATAAAAATTTGCAATATTTGGAGAACACGATCATAATTCTCTCAGTATTTACGAACTCTTTTCTTAGGACATATCACTTCTACAGCTTTCTTTCCATTTACTAGTTGCTGGCTTGATTGTCAGGTCTTTATTATCTATTAATCTGCTTGCTTCATCCAAAATCCCACATATAAGTATGGACAGATATTGGTTTATTCAAATTAAATTGTGCTATGCTAAAGAGAACACCATTTTTCCAAGCATTTTGAAATATTCATGCCAGCTCATATTAGGCTATAAAAGTCTTTTTTAACCTTTGGAGGTATGCCAACCAAGTGCTAAAAAACAACAACATTGAATTTTAATCAAATAAAAATGTGATTGAATTTATACATCATTGTAGAAGCCTCAGAAATGGTGCTTTGAGGTTCTTAAAGGGAAAAAAAGGATCGCTTATAGCAGCAACATCCCATCTGTGGCCCTAGGAATGCATGCATTTTTGAAGGAGGTATGCTGGGACTGATAGTCAAAAAAGTAAGAAAAGTGGGCTATGATGGTGTGATTAAAGAGGCAAATTTTCATTTAAAGGGATAGAATTTCTATCACAGGGTTGTGTCTGTTTTCTTGATTTGTCAACTCCCTCTCAAATGGCCCTGCTTTGTGACCTTGGGTGTAGTTCCCTGTGCCCCTTTGAAAATTATTGGTAAATTGTTATTTTGGTAAGATACAAAAGGAAATCAATTAAGTGTATCAGCAAGAATGTATTGATTTTATTAAATCAACTTAATGTTACTGATTTTGATTTTGATTAATCTAAACCAAACCAATTAATCCTGACCCTCTCCACTTCCTACTCCAGGTTTGCCACTCCAATGTCAAATGTGACTCATAGTTCAAAAAAGATAGTGATCTTTAACTTTTCTCTGGTGGCCAAGAATAATGATTGTTCCAAGGTTCTCAGATATTGTATTTTGTATTCCTTGTGAAAATACAGTATATCAGAGTTTTGTAAGACACATTGAAAAAACCTATGGCATTAATTCTAAAGCTATAGTGTCTGTTTTGGAATAAATCTCTGCATCAGAAACTGATTTGTTAGTTCCTTCTGCCTAACAGTAGACTTGGGTTGGCTCTTTCTTGCTCACATACCTTTATTTCAAAGACCGTGTTCGGCTGTGCAATTTCTCCATTCTCTGTAATAAAATCTTCCCGGAATTTTCTCTAATCCTAGCAAAAATTGTAGTAGAATAAATTCAATATTCAAAATTCAATATTCCTTGAGTAGCAAACGACATCATTCCCTATTATTAATTTGTAAGCAATTTCACACTGACCTTGAAAAAAGATTGTCTATGCTGGAAATTCACTTGTCTGTAAGAATTTTGCTGAAGAATTCCACCATGAAAACTGTAGACTTAGAAGATTTAGCTTTAAAAAAAAAATTCTCCCAAGTCATATACCAAGAAAGCTAAACCAAACATCTTTAATAAAAATATCTGAACTGTGGCCACAACAAAGAGGCAAATGGGTTTCAGTCTGTCATTTTTTTTTCTCAGTGTTATAGAATTGAAAGATAAACATACTATTTCCTTTGATGCAACTCAAGACAACAACATTGGAGTACAAAGGAATACAAAATTGTTAACATGTTTTCCCTCCCTTTCCCTCTCTTTTATTAAACATTCTGCTTGTTCCCCTTTAGGTTTGAAATATTATCAGGATCTGTATGCCTGTGGAACATAAAAAAGGTTGCTTTGTTTAACGAAATGTTCCCAAAAGTACACATAGCAAAACAGCTTGGAAGTGAACTGTAGGAACTTATGCATAATGGATTGTGGCTTTTTTCCATCTAACAAAAGCTCAATTCCTAAAGGTAAATATAACATTCCTTTCCCTGTTCTGCTTACTAAAACACAATAAAAATCAATATGAATAAGCTAGATGCTTGGCTCCAGAGAATGACCTATATGATGCAAACTTCATTCCCCAAAGCCCAGGCTGTGAACAGGATGCCAACTCCTCTAATATTGAGAGATTTCATCCCTCAAAAACAAACCAGAGCACAAGAACTCCACCACAAACATCTAGAAATAAACTATGCCATACTATCTTTGTATAACTATAAATCTTGTTCAGCCTTATATGTTTGGTAAATTGCATGGGGCTAGTTGGATACTTAGATATTTTGAGAAACTATAAAGAAACAAAATATTAATGGCAAATAGAGGCTATTAGTAGGGAACAGTATTCTGCCATCAGCTTTCTTATCTCTTTAGCTTTCTCTCAAAACAATGAACATCATTGTATATTTGCAAACAAGCTATGGAGAGACTCTCTTTCTTCAAGGGCACATTTCTGTCTATTAGTCAAAAAATAAATCTACATGAAATAGCTGAAGAAGATCACATCAAACTCTAAGATTTTGCTGACAACTTGTTCTTTTGAGCTGGAGCTAAAAAGGCTCTGGAGACCTGAATTGGCACTTAGTTCAAATACAGATATTGTGGTGCAAACTGTTCTGGATGAGGTTGTACTTTTCTGAGAGACCAGATTAAAAATGTAGATGCTTCATCTGAGCAATTATGGCTCATGGGTAAGCTTGCAGCTTTGTCTCCCCAGCCTTCTGCAATCCTTACTGGAAAAAGCTAGTAACAGTTAACACATGCCTCACTAACTTGCAGATTTTATTACCGCAACATGCTATTTGCAATTGCCCTTGAAGAAGTATTTAGAAACTTACGTAAGATATAAAATACTCTGTGCAAATCAATGCGCTGTGAATTGTATTGGCTTTCTAATTTTCTAAACTGCTTTCTATGAGTCTGTTTTTCTTTCACACGTGGCTTTAAAAATTATTTTCTTACATTTCGTCTGATGGTGCATGATAGTGCATTTTTTTAAAAAAGCACTGTTTATTCTAATGCAGTGGCAAGTGTGTTTTTCATACTGGAAACCTCTAAATATTCTGTAGCTTGTCTGGTTTCTCCTGCTTAAACTGAAGAGGGAAAAAAAGGCCATGGTGCTACTTGCAGTTTAGCTGAATATGAAGGCAGGGAGGTTTCCAATATAGCACACATGAATGTATTGGGTCTTAATTAAAGAGCAAAACTCTCAGTCTTCAAAATGTTCATCTTGGACAAAATGTTGAAAAGCATTTTTTTTTAAAAAAAATTGAATTGAAATGGTAGATGAAATGCAGGAGAACACAGAGGCTAGACAACATCTGTCTTTTATGTAGACAATTAAATTTTATTTTTCCAGTTTGCTAAGCTTCACTGTGCTATTGTATTTGCTTTAGTCTGCTTTTTAATGACTTCCCCTTCTTACTGTACTTCATTATATTATTCTAAGACATCTAAATGACCCTTATTTATGGTCATAATGAGATATAAAATATTTAAATAAATAAATTCCTATCCAATGGATTGAAAAGAATATCTATTTTATCTATAAGAGATTGACTAAATTAGAATATCATCTTTTAGAAATGTATTCTAAAAACTTAAAACTTAAGGCATAGATGGAGAAAGGCAACATTTATGAAGAAACAAGGAACATTGATTTGTGGTGCTGCTGAGTATGATTCTTTTTTATATCTCACTAATTCAAGAGAAGACTGGTAGCTTTATCAAGATTCTTGAAAGACTCCTATAAAATGTTTTAGGCAAAATAAAAAAAAATGGATCTAAAACTGTTCCACATTAACAGAATGATTGTATTCACTTAGTTGTTTCCATTTCTTATCCAGTCTGTGCATGTTCTTGCTTTGGCTTCAGTTAAATTTAAACAGTGACAGAGAGACACTTCCCCCAATATCTCTGAGCTTGCTTGTTTTCTTGCACACATTTCATTACCCTAACTAGGTAACATCATCAGTGCTAGTAAGGAGAGATGTTTGCTTTCGGTTTATATTCTGGTGTCTTGCCTGTCTGTGTGGGTGGGTGGGAGCGGTCTTAGGGATACTTTGGTTGGGCTGTTTACTAATGGCTCTTTGGCAGTTTCTTGATTGTGGTTTTGCTTATTTGATTGTTGGTCTGAAGTTGACCTTGGAATAAATCTATCTGATATGAGTGCTAATTACTGGTGCTGGAATCTTTTTCTCTTTTGGGCTGGTTGATTGTCACTTTTGCATAGTCTATAGATGTTGTTAATGTCTATGTGTCTATTAATAACTGATCTGTGAGAGTGCCCAGGCTTCTAGAAATTCCCTTGCATTTTTGGATTTGGTTTGGTCTAGGATTGTCACATTTTCCCAATTGAAACTATGGTTAAATCTATCTATATGTTGTGAAATTAAAGAATTTTCATTGTGCCTTGTCATGCCTGCAAGAAAACAGGCAAGCTCAGAGAGCACCAAGGACCCCTCATTTCAACCCTGAGCTACAAATATCATCCTTAATTAATTAAATATATTGCTCAACTAGATCATTTCAAGACAGATGTATCATTGAAAACTGGTTTAAATAAAAAAATAAATAATGCATCATTCTCACCAATATTTACAGGAACATGTTAACACAGTTTACATTTTGACAGTTCCCATATTTATTGCAATAAATATCATTCTGAGCTGAAAGGAATGTATCTTTGAATGAAATATATTGCTCTTGGTTCACTGACAATTAATATCCTTTAACTAAGTTATTAGAATTAACCAAGCAATTTAACAGTATTTCAGCAGATTCCCTTTGGGATTGGTATAATTATGACAACAGAATATCATATAACAAATTCACCCAGGCACCCAAATTCCAGAATCATAGTTATAGCTTATAGTTATATGCTTTGCAGTATAATTATAAATTATTCATAATTTATAAAATAACTCTAATTATGTACATATGATTATGATTGTGTATTTTATATTTTCAATTTGTAATTAATTAAAAGAGATGTTCTAATAGCCTTCTGTGAGTTAGTGGGTAGGCCTGCAGTGTCCTTGTATGAAAACAGACTTGTGCACAGCAGAATTATTTAGTCTTGAAAATATATTTTAAAAGCAAGTTCTGCTTTTAAAACATACAAAAAAAATATAAAGGAGCAGATTGATTACATACTTCGATTCAAGGCACACACTTTCCCACCGAGTCACAACTATTTCTATGTATTTTCCCTAGGCCAGTGGTTCCCAACCTTTTCTATATCCCACGCCCCTAGAACACTTCTGATATATTCTCACACCCCTTACAAAAGTTCAAAATAACGGCAACAAATTATGCATATACACTATAATTTTGAAAACCCAAGTTTTTGTACCCCCTGAAATATCGTCTCGCACCCCCGGGGGATGCGAGCACTCCTGGTTGGGAACCCCTGCCCTAGGCAATAGGAATTTAATCCCAGTTAAAGACAATCCACTTGATTTGATCCTTCCTTTTTTGTTGTTTTGCTTTGTTTTGTTCTGATCTAAGTATTGCTTCTTCAGATTGGGTAAGGTTAATTATATTTGTTATTTTGCTACCTTGCTCTCTTTGACGAATCTCACTCTCTTCTCTGTATCTGTAACATCAGGAGAATTAATGACCCACTTCGGCTGCCTGAAGATGAATGAGCAGCATTGTAAAGCAATTTACGTGCTATAAGTGGTACAAAATGATTAACCATGATTATCATTGCTGCAGCATTCTTTCATAATGTGAATTTGATTGAGAAGAGTTGCTGGGAGTCATCTCATTTGTCTGGAACCTTCTGATTTTTGATTGTGCCAATACCCTTTGAACTTAAAAGTAACCTTCTTCTCTGATAGTGCCCATTTGGGCATTTTCAAACTTTAAAAATACATATTATTCCTCCCTTTGCCTCATCATTCAGTAATGTTGCTTAATCTGTAATCTCTAAGGGGAGGAATTCTGTCACAGCAATCTTGATTACTAGCTTAGAGCGTTCTTCCCTGAAAGACAACAACAATGTATTTTGGATGCCTTCCTTTGTTATTCAGACTAATACCTGGAATACTTCCTGTCACTCCACCCTGATAAGGCTCCCATGTAATCTTTTCTTCATATATTCTGATTTTAAGGGTTACATCTACAAATCTGGGCTTTAAGGCATCCATTTTGACAGCAAAGGTTAGCCCCGAGATTGCAGTTTCAGAGATGCTCATAAAAGTGTAGATCCACTTTTCTCTCTTTTGGGACATGTGGGGTTCCCCATTTCATTTTCTCTCAATTTCTCAGGTTCATTAATCATGGGGATGAATGCAGTCTTATGCCTTTTTACCCAGAAATAAATCCTAACCAAATAAGTGTGGGACTTACTACTTGGAAAAGATGCATAGGAAACTCATTCCCCACCATCCAGTCAGAGCTGAAGAAGCTTCTTGGATGAGAAACTAAACGTCTTTAAAGAAAAAACAAGAAAGTTCCAGTTGCCTCGTGAAAAAGCATCTTTGGGATAACTATGACCTGGATGACTGAGAATCTCCACATGCATAGGAAACATGATATGTACCCAGAATCATATACCTTTATTTGGACATTTTAGCATTTTATCAAAGTGAGCCTAGACAATCACCTTTCAAAACAGATTTTGAAGTCATAAAATTAAAACTAAAGCTGTCCAATGGCTTCCTTGAAATCAATCTATTTTTTAAACTAATGATTCCCAATTTATTACTCTTAGAAACAATGTAGCATTCATTATAGGATGCTGTTATGATTCCCCCTCTCCTCGCTTCCCCAAAACACCTGGGATAATGCAGTATTAATATATTCACCAAGAGCTGTTTAGCTAAGATCCTTAGAAGCTCATAAAAAAGAAAAAATAATCAGATGGAACAGAATACTGAAATTAATTTTTTTTCCAGCCTTACTTTCAGCTAGAATTTCTAATAAAAAAATGGAATTCTGAAAGAGGAAGATCAGTCTTCTTAAGATACTTTGACTATCTCTTTGTCCCCTCTCTTTTCCCATCGTTTCCCTCTTCCCTTCCCATTCATAATTATTGCTTTCTTTCCTCCCTGGCTCTTTTCTTCCATTAATTTGTATCTATTTCAAGCAAGTAAAGGAAAACAACAAAGAGCATGAACATGACTGCTGAATAGATAGATAGGGGCAGAAAAAAATTGTCCTGAGATTACAAGATGCAATTCCCTTCTAATAATTCCCTTTTCTGTCTAAGTGAGATCTTACCTAAAAATTAGTGCTTGCCTGGGGGTAACATTTCATGTTGAAAAAATACTGGTCTGGATAGATGCCAAGACAGGAAAGTTCTGTCTTTTGTAGAAAACCTATTCTTAAGTTTGAAACATAAAGAGGAAGAACTGCAAGAGTTGGTTTTACAATCTCTACCCCAGATTTTGACAAATATGTTTTCTATTGAGCTAAGAGATCTTTCTTCCACTTACCTACCCAAAATTGAAATTTTTATTTTTAAGATTCTGAGATCTCTTTATTTAATGATAAGACTGGCCAAGTGATAGATGGAGGCTTCCTGTCTTTCGTTAATAGTCACCCTATACTTCAAATAAATCCTCAGCCTACTTTGGAGGCAAGATGAAATTGCTTTTTAGTCATTCAAGTTTTAAAGTAGAATTTTCCATCTTTTGACACATTTTGTCATAGGAATAATGTGCAGTGTTTCAGTGATGAAGGTGACGGTGATGTTGATGGTGATGATGATACTCTTAGAAAAGTCCAGAACCCATTGACCACTTGAGATAACTGCAGGCAAATTCTACCCCCCACACACACACACATATACACACACCCTTCCCTTTAGTTTCTGATCACTGCCCTCTATGACTAATTTGACTTGAGCTGTTGCAGGGGCCAGATACTTGGCTCCTATAGATCTATCTCCCCTACTAGGTGTTATGCTGATTGATTTCTGTCAACTATTTTGGTTCTTTCCCCAAAGAGAACATTTCAGACTTTTTGCCACTTCAGCCAACAAAAATTTTCATATGGGAGTATTTTCAATCATTTGTATTAGTTTGGTGGGTGGGAAAGTGACATTGTTTTGCCTTCTCCTATGCCATTTTGTATATAGATTTCTTTTGGGTGCTGCTGCCTATACCTGCTGCTCAGTGGCAGCACTATCATTCCTGTGGAGCACTTACCTCTTTGAGATCCATGGTTCCTGGATAGACATTGCTAAGGCTTCTCCCCTGTTCTTCTTCAGTTTGGGTGACAAGTCATAATGCAATTGAGGAGCATGGGTTGAAATGTGTGCTACTGGCTATGGCCCTTCACTTGCAACTCATGTGCTCCTGCAGCCATCATTATTTACTCTCTCCTACTTCACACTCTCCAGATTGCATACCCAACGAAAGAGCCAAGATAAAGTGGGATAGCATGCATGCAGTAAGTCTATTTTTTGGACATGAACCTAGTTCTCTTCAGAGAAATTGTATGTTAGCTTCTTAACTCTTGAACAACTTAAATAGTGGCTAAAGATTCCATTCCAGCATCCCTTAAAGTTGACCAGCTCTTCACCACAATTTAAGCAGTTGGGGATGTTTCATCTGCAGCAGGTCATAATGGATAGACAGAGAAGTGCATCCAGAAACATCTACCAGTATTGGCCCTTAAGTCACTAGCCTTGCCATTTAGGCAGATATCACTAAATCATTGATACAGCACAAATTGTCAGCATATCTTTCTACCAATTGAAGAACTGGAGCAATACATATAGATGCTGACACAAGGAAGAGTCTATAGATGGGATGAAATGTTTCCTAAAAAGATTAAAGTTTTTTTTAGCTCTGTCCACCCACTCCCCAGTCACAGCAGTTTACAAATATTTCTACTTCTTCCTAATTGGATGATAACAGAAAGATGTCCCATAAAATTAGTTACATTCCAAGCACAGTGGTATATATTTATCTGTATGAGAGTCATTCTGGATAATTTTATTTCAATCCCTGCTATTCCTAGTTCAGAGACATGTCTCATTTGCATGTGTAAACCAGATTGCTATATAGATTTAGCTGCCTGTCACTTGAGGCTGGATTGGTGAACATGTTTAACATGTTTGCCTGACCTACTTTATTAACACACATTTCTGAAAGATAAAACTAGAGTGAACCTCTGAGACAGACACTATTTTTACTGAGAGGCATCTGTGGTTAACAGCTGGTAGGCCTACGCCATAGCTGCTATTTGCACAGTCAGGATTAGTACTGTAATATAGCCAAGTGAAATGATCTACTTCAAGTGTCAGGGACAAAATGATATTGGCATGTTAAACATGCAGAAAGACTGTGTTGGCCTTTTTAACTTAGACCCTTCTTCAGGGCACAAAATACATCAGGTTAGAATTATACACAGGATTGGCTCATGGAACATGAAGCATCTAGGATTGGTTCCAACCTGGATCCTTAAGAAGGGCAACTTAAGCCTTTGGTCTAATGGTTAAGACACTGGGTTAGAAAGTGGGTTAGATTGTGAGTGAGCATAAGATATTTTAAAGGAAGGAAAATGAGAGAGAAAATTCTGAGAATCTCTAGAAAAGTAACACTGGCAAACCCACAGAGGTGGGGAATAAGATGGCGTAATCTGAATGAAAGCTAGATGGGCTGATTGGAACATTGAACTAGAGCACTGCGTTCCAGACAACATTGTAATGCACCTTCCAGTTTTTTATTTCCACTACAGTCTTATAATCATATCACATGAAGTATTATTACCACTTTATAATGCTTTGGTAAGACCATACTTGCATCTAGTTTTGGTTACCACAATATAAAAAAGATGTAGAGCAGGCATGTCAAACTGCTGGACTATGGGTCAGAGGCGTCATGCCGAAACTGCGCCCACCCCATTGCTGGCAATGGGGGGAAAGTCCCAATACGTCACGCCATGTCACATGACGTCGCGAGTTTGACAAGCCTTTGGAAAGAATGTAGAAAAGAACAACAAAGATGATTAGGGATTGGAGACTAAAACATATGAAGAATGGTTGCAGGAACTGGCTATGTCTAGTTTAATGAAAAGAAAGACCACAGGGTGACATGATAGCAGTGTTCCAATATTTGAAAGGCTGCCACAAAGAAGAGGAGGGTCAACCTATTCTCCAAACCACCTGAAGGCAGGAAAAGCAATGGAAACTAATCAAGGACAGAAGCAACCTAGAACTAAGGAGAAATTTCCTGACAGAACAATTAATTAATGGAACGAGTAGCCTCCAACACTGGAGATTTTTGAGAAGAGATTGGACAGCCATTTGTCTGAAATGGTATAGGGTTTCCTGCTTGTGCATGGGTTGAACTAGAAGACCTCTAAGGTCCCTTCCAACTCTGTTTATTCTGTTATTCATATTCCTTTATTTCCTGATAAAGATCCCAAATGTTACAGGATTTGGAAAGTGAACCATGCAAATGTTCATAGTATAGGCAAAGTTCAGACAGTTTCATGTTTTGGATGATTTATCTGGAATGGCTAATTAGTTCCAAGTAATCTTTATATTATGTTGGGTGTAATTGAATGGTATGAAAGAGCTGACTGTGAGAACACAGGAATACTGGGACTCTGTGATCATTTTTCTCAATTAATTTGACTTGTTGCCTACTATGGTACCAATGCTTCTGTTTCACTTTATATATTTGTAATGTTGCAAAATAATTAATATGAATTATGTATTGCAATATTTATTTACTTACTTTACTTTACTTACTTTATTGGTGTATAGTAGAGCTGCAACATAACCTATGTTGGTTTTCTTTTTAATTCTTTGGTTTTATTAAATCAGGTAGTTTTATTCATTCAAATGAATATTTCACACCATTTATTTAATTGTTTGTTTGTTTGTTTGTTTGTTTGTTTGTTTGTTTGTTTGTTTGTTTGTTGACTGACTGACTGACTGACTGACTGACTGACTGACTGACTGACTGCTTACCTACATATCTTTTGACCAATTTTGGGCAGCTCCCAATTTTTGTGCTTTCAGATATCTGGTTGTTCTCTAAAAGAATAATTTTCATGTGGCAATGACATATGACTGCTGTGTGGACATAAATCTATGAGGACATAAATACAATAGAGAAAATAAATAAATTGGGGGTTGAGAGGAAAAAGAGAAAGAGAGAAGAGAGAGAGAATGAAAGAGATATGGTATTTATTGAACAAAGTTCAATTTACTCAAAAGAGTAAACCTCTTAAGAATGTAACCTTTATCTGAGTCAAATGGTACATCATAGGGCAAAAGCTTTTCAACTAAGGTACATCAAATGGGCTAATGTAAAGAATGGAAGGACCCCTTATTCCCATGATAATGAAATTGGGGAAAGTTGTGGCTTCTGCCATGTAGCTGTGCTGCTATTACTTCAATATCATTGCCACACTGCTGCAGTCATATATACCTCCCTGTCATTTTTCTCTCATATGTTCCTGGCCATTTGTTCGATCCATACCTCTCTCCCCTACCCAGTAGCAGCAAATTATTTGCTAGAAGGGAAGGAGGAATGAGGAAAGAAGAAAAGGAAAGGAAAGGAAATTTTTTGATCCTCACTGCCAGCTTTCAACAAGGAAATTCAATAGGAAAGCCAACAAGAAATCAGAAGTTGCTCCTTCTCCTCATGATTTTTTTGCTCACACTGGTTATTTTGTTTCTCTCTTTAGGTAACAAAATATATCTGAAATGATAACCCAATGGATCATGGGTTGTAGTGCTGTATAAATATTTTACTGATAATAATTTCTGTTAGGCGAGTGCTTTTCCTGTAATAGATAAAATTGAAAATGTCTGTACAAGCAGAAGAATATTCACTGTGGCCATAATAGGGCAACTATATTGTGTACTCCAGGTTGGTCTTTATATGTGTACCAAAAATGTAGTCCCCTAGGGATATGTAAAAGCAAGATGAGAAAGTACAAATGGATAATGAAAGTGAGCACAGGCAAATATTGGCAGGCTGGAGAATGCCAAGAGAATTTGATACAAGGTAACTTGTATGAAATAATTTTCCAGT
>NW_015387788.1:79912-157271 GCF_001527695.2 Protobothrops mucrosquamatus | reverse complement strand
GTACTGCTTAAAATATCCACCATGCATAGAGATTAGAATTTATGGGAGGTGTAATAGAGTACAGCTTGAAAGGTGACAGCTTCTGTATAACAGGCTAGACTGGAGCCAACAAAATAGGCACAGATAGATTCAGGAATGTCTGATAAGTGATTATACTGCAAAAAAGCAAAGAAGTCATTGTGAAAGAATTTCACCAGCTGTTGTGTGTTAAAAAAATAAGTCCTATATACGGTACTGAACCTAGCATTTAATTTTTCCTGCTTGTGTAAAGGTTGGTTTTCAGACTCAGCAGGAATCATGTCCATTACCTAAACTATGGGCACCTGCAGGTTACCCTTATATCTGCCACCTTGCAATTACAGCGCAAAACTGTGAGCAAAAGACCCTCTAATTTTCTGCCCTCATGCACCCATATGTATTTGATCTAAAGTTCACTTGATAGGGTTCTTGTAACACTCCTAACACATTTTTGTTTAAAAAACTTGTTATTGAGGTATCCTTGAGATTTGTGCTTGGGAAAAGGTGGTAATTTGGGGACAAGCAGCTGCAAATGGTCTGACACCCAGACTATGTGATGAGCAGGGTAGTTCTCTTTCAATCTCTCTTTGGGTAACAGCCAGATCTCCTTATAGACCAGGGGTCTTCAAACCTGGCCCTTTTATGACTTGTGGACTTCAACTCCCATGGGGGAAGGCTGCAATGGTCATATGAAAACCGGTCATATAGTAAGTCACTTTTTTCAGAGCTGTTGTTACTTTGATCACTAAATGAATGGTTAAGTTGAGGACTACTTGTAGTTCACCTATTTCCAAAACTCCTAGCTGCTCTTGATTTCCTTGGTAGTAGTGAAGGTGCTAGGATGAGTAAGACTAAAAAAAATAAAATAAACTCCATGGGATGTTAGAATGAGAAAATATAGGGTTACATTTTATTTATAGAGAAATAAGCTTTTCACTCCCTCTCAGATGATTCACATTTCTTATGGAAAATATGGCTGATCACTCGTTCTTCACAATAACCTTGTCTATTTGGATTTATTAAAGCATTGCTCCTTTCTGCCCACTGATATTTTTTTAATTACGCTGACACTTTATTTTTGCTGTACCTAAATACCAGACAATGAAGGGGGGGGGCTTGGATTCAGGTTATGTTTTGGGGATTCTCAAGGAGCAGTCGCACAGAAGAGGTGCAAAGGCCCCTGTTTTCAGAGCAAAAAGACTTAACTGGTTACTGCCAAATGTGTGTCTTCAGTGTTGGACTACTTATTCAAAAGATATTTCCAATGTAGCAGCTAGACAGACCCAGGTCAGATGCTCCACTACAATAATAAAAAAACAACAACAACCCAGGACTGTTAGCTTGTTTGCTCAATTCAAAATGCTGGTTTTAAAGTAACCTTCACTAAATCAGATACCCTCTAGGTATGAGGAGTTTCAGCTAAGAAATTATTGAGCATGTATGGCCAATGGTAAGAATTTTAAGAGTTGGTCTACAAGGCTTAGAAATGTTGTTTTTATGTGTAAATGAGTTTTTGTTGTTTGGCCTTTGGCTTTGTCAGGTGAGGCTCTGATTTTCATTGCATTGTTTCATGAAGCTTTCCCTCTCTGATACCCTCTAGATATGATCTTTAAGAGCAAAATATTATTACGGACATCTAAACAGAATGAACAATTAATAGAATAAAAAAAAAAACCTTTTCAGTGTTTAGGTTTTACATTCTCCATAATAACTAAAGTCTAAGAGCTTTCCTAATAGAAATCCCAAGTAGAATGTGTCATCAGACACATTCAGTGGAAAGTGTGATGAATAAATGAGCCTTTGTAATTTTCTTAAAAACTGTAATTCTGGGGAATCCTGGAACCACCATGCCAACTGATTTTAGAAAGCAGCAAGTTGGAAAATGCTGTTTTATTTATTAGATTCTGAATTTAATCAGTATTAGCATCTTTTCACTATAAATCACTATCTAGAAATGAAACATGGGAAACTCTTAGACTTTAGAACACATCAAAGTCACATTTAGGAAGTCCTTGATCATTCTGGAGGTCAAACAAAATAGATTCTTTCTCAGTCTTTAATAAGAATAGATCTAACAGAATTTGAAAACTAAATTAATGAAGCCTAATTTAATTCCTGAAACAATTCAGAACCTGCAGGGTGGAATATAGCTCAGATTTGCCCAATCATGTCCATATTTTAGTACTTCCACCAAAGGAAAACCTACTGTAAAGTGAAGCAATCAGTTACATTGTCATACAGTATTCATATGAAGTTTCTTCTAATGTTTAATTGAAATATGCTTTCTGTATTTTATGACCACTGTCTCTATTCTGGACCTGAATTTCTGATACAGCATTCCCATGTATAATGTTGTGAATGTTCAATTCAGTATAAGAAATAAGAATAGTTTCCAAAATAACATTAGCTTAGTCTCTTAGACATATGTACAACCTATATAAAGCCCTTAAAGAACATCATTTTTTTTCATACAGATAGACATGACTGAAGGGAAGAAAAGAAAAAAAATCTTGTCTACTGACAACTTCATTCAGTGACTGTTCAAAGTTACAATAGTGCTGAAAAAATAACTGTACAACTAATGGCCATATTTATGACCTTCACAACATCCCTCATCCATGTGTTTGCCATTTGTCAGTATGTGTTGTCCTATACCTGTGACTTGTGTTTCTTCCCCCCACTCACGGAGTGGAAAGACTGGAGAGGAAAGGATTACAAGAGAGTAAGCAGGTGCATGGGGATTACCCATCGAAAGAAATACAGTAGCAGCAAATAGCCTGGTGTATTCCCCATCAAATACTTTTTTCTTATTTTGTCATCTCTTCTTCTCCAATGAATGTAAATTTCCTTCCTGCTAATTATCCCAGCACTGAGCTAAGAATTTGAAAGAGCAGGGAATGAAGAAAAGGAAAACACAATTGTAGCACCATGATTTCTCAGTTAGCAACTAGATAGATAACCTTTATTGTCATTTTTACTGTGGGCACATTGGCACAGTAAAATGAAATTTTGTTGCTTGCTCTCAAAAGTGTGCACATGCATAACACACATTTAAACATGCTATATACAACATATGTATACACCTACACTCTTACACATAAATAACATATAAATATTAATCACTGTCCATCTTGAGTACATAGCAGAAAGAGGAAGCTTTAGAGTTCACAAGAATACTACTGTATGGAACAAAACTGTGACTGAATCTGGATGTTCTGCTATGCTACTTCATTTAATAACAGAGCTATTAGTCATAATTGTGATCAGTAAACAAGGATTATTTGTACTTTATTTTTTTGTTTTGTAAAACTGATTCAAAATGTAAATTTATAGACCAGCTCCAGCAGAATATTTTGCTTGCAAAATAATCGTTTTAGGTATTGGAGCGTTCATTCATTGTTCAAAATTATGACAGCACTGAACAAAGGGACTTATGACCAATGCCCAAAAGTATGACCACTGCAGAGTCCCCACAGTCACAGGGGGAGGTGTGTTGGTGGTAGTTTTAAATTGTAGATTTTTTTATAGCTGTATGCTACCTGGAGTCATTGTGTGTGGGTTAGATGACCATATAAATTAAAATTTGTAATCTGGGCACTTGGCAACCTGTTCACACTTACAATGGGTTGCCAAGTGCCCTGTGATCATATGATCTTGATTTGCAATCTTTCCTGTTGGGTTCTGGGGAAGCAAAGGCTGTTGGAGAAGTCAACACAGAAGGTCATAAGCCACTGCCGCCTGCGAAGAAGACTCCCTCTGGTTTGGGGGCAGGTGGTGGGGAGGTGCTGGCCTGAAATCCAAGCAGGATTCTGGCATAGAGTGTTTGCCGCCTGGAGTGTTTGTAGTCTGCTCCCAGAAACAAGAGGAAAATTATTAAATATATACAGATTTAGTAAAATTAATAAATCTCCATTAGCCATATGTTCTTTAGATTTATTTGTTTTATTTTAACGTATGGCATACAAACAATGCTTTTTACCACAGAGTAGTTCTGGTGGCCTAAGATTCCTAGTTCATTTTGTTTATGTATGTGCGCTATCCAAGGTACACCACAGGGGTGAACTAGCTTTGCACCAGCTGGCTAGCAGGGTTCAGGGGATGTATTGGGTGTATTAGATATATTTAAAGCCTTTGATTCTCAGGAAATACAAATTTTAAAACAAATGGGATAAAAATTGAATAAAAAAAACCCAAAAAAAACCCAGAAGCCAGTCCCAAATTTAATTTTAAATAGTATTTTTAAAAAAAGCAAATAGTATTTAAATTTAAATTTGGGGCTGGCTTTTGTCAGATGTTTAAACATATTTATGGACCAACTAATACCCAGATAAATCTTAATAGTTATGATTCAGATGATTTTAAGAGATACCAAGCAAGGTTGTCCTTTAAAATCTTTACTATTCAACCTAGCTACTAAAGGGCTGGTAACAGCACTTAGATCCAATAATAAGATTAAAAGGATAAAAATGGGAGATAAAACATATCTTTTAAATCTGTTTGCGGTATCTTTTAAATCTATTTGCAGTTGCTATGATCTTGACTCTTTTTAATTCAGCTAGCTATATTAAGAAGTTAGAGGAATTTGCACTGGTGTCAGGAGTATCACTTAATTTTCATAACTCACATCTGATGTTTTTTCAAAAAAGCCCCAAAACTCAAATTTCAGAAGAAATTTTCCAGTTTTGGGGATTCCAACAGTATATAAATCTTTAAAACATTTAGGCATTATTGTTACTAAAAATATTAACAAAATCTTTACAAATTATGTACCGACTTGGAAGAAATTAAAGAAATGAAAACCTGGGTTTCAAAATATTTCAATATTTTAGGATGAATTGTAGTGGTTAAAATGAAAATTCTTGCACTACTTAATTTTTTTATTTCAACGCCTCTCGGTGGAAATTCCAGAATGGAGTTTAAGATATTGAGGGGAGGGGAGGAAAGCTTCTGCTTTTATGCCAAAAAGTTTGAGAATAAATGAAAGGATTTTATACATACCTCAGAAACAGGGAGATTGGGACATGCCCAATGTGATAAAGTATTATCAAGTGGCAGAGTTAAGGTAATGATTCCATTTATTATGGGAGATTTGTTTTCTAAACAATGCATTTAAATTAAAACTATGTTAGAATTGGGTATATTTTTATTTATATTATATTTATATTTGGCATTTCTAGAATGCCCATTTTCCCCAAAGAGAGACTCTGAATATTTGCAATTTTATGGGTTTTTTCGCCCTACATAATTTTACACAAAACAGACTGAAAATATTTTTATTAAAACAGGGAAAATCCATTTATCCCTTCATTCATGTTATTTTATTTATGCCAAAGAACAGAGTAAAACTAATTTTGTAGGTCTAATTGTCCCCTAGTTAATGGATCATGCAGCTTTCCCATTGCCTTTCACTCTACCTTAATAGTTTACTGCTGTCCACCATATTCTTCTCTCTTACTAACAGCACTCAAGTTTAGAAACTGAAATCATACTCTCATCTGTAGAACTTTGCAACTGGGAAAAACGGATGCCATCTAAAATATTTGGTTTTTGCAGAGTCAGAGCCATTACCGGTATTTCTTCTCCCAGAAGCCACCCAGATAGTATGTGGGAAAGCGGGGAACTGAACCAAATCTGCCCCATTCCAGCTACAACCTTCTTTGTCTAACGCATCACAATAAACCCTTGTGTCTCACAGAAGGGGTGTGTGTGTGCTCAACCTTGTGCCTGGCAGTGGTCCTGTAATTGGATTGCAGGTAGAGCTCATGTAACTGCGTGCTTCTCTATCCAAAGCAAACAGTTTCTTCTCCATTAAAAAGCAAAGCTCTGCCAAAGAGAATGTTCTAAACAGGGGTGGGAGAGGGGGGAGATTCTGTGGTGCACAGATGTTGGTGGAAGTTATTGAGTTCCTAAGAACTGAAATTCAGACTGGGTTCCTTGTTTCTCTCCTATGCCCAGATCTGGGAAAAAGCAGGAATAACACGGTAAGCAGTTAAGAATTACACTTCAGCAATAGGCAGCGGTCCTATCTTGGTTTAGGATCTTCATTTTGGATGTGGCTGCTACTGCTACTTCTTCTTCTTCTTCTTTTTTTCAGAGAAATTGCTTGTTTTCAATGGATAATCAAGCTGCTATATGAATTAGTCTAATGAAGAGAAGAACCAGGGGTGACATGATAGCAGTATTCCAATATTTGAGGAACTGTCACAGAGAGGAGGGGGACAATCTATTTTCAAAGTATCTGAAGGCCAGACAAGGTATAATGGATAGAAACGGATCAAGGAGAGATTCAACCTAGAAATAAGGAGAAATTTTCTGACAATGAGAACAATCAACCAATGGAACAGCTTGCCTTGAGATGTTGTGGATGCTTCATCCCTGAGGACTTTCAAGAACAGATTGGACAGCCACTTATCAGAAATGGTATAGGGTCTCCTGCTTTAGCAGGGGATTGGACTAAATGACCTACAAGGTATCTTCCAACTCCATTATTCTGTAGAATTACATTGCCTGATACAATTTGACAAAGTTGGTGGCAAAAAAGCATGGTTTGTTGAAAGCTTTCTTACTAGGTTTACATGTTTCATTCATGGTTTTATAGATTTATGCCACTTCCTAATTGTATATTTGAATCTTACTTCCAAATAGCGGTTTATTTAAAAAATTCAACATTAAAAATATAGGGTCAGTATATCCATCTTTAAAAGGTCTATAGAAAAATCAATGCTTTGAACCTACTACTACTAAATGTAACAATGAAATAGTTTGATTTAACTTCAATGAACATTCATTCCAGTATATAGGATAGGCACCATCATGAAAAGAGCAGATTTTATCATTAATGTTAGATATTATCATTAGGACTTGTAAATAGATCTGAAAGTGTGATATGAGGAGAAGCATCCAGGCATCAGAGATTAAACTAGTGCAACCCTAGGATTAAGCTGTGTGTGTGAGTCTCTGTATACAGTACCAAAAAGAGTTCCCTGGATTGGATTCAAAAGTCAGTCAGCAACTAGTGCTAAACCTAAAGTGAAAAAAGCCTAAGAAATAACAATCATTATAACCAATCAGAAAACAGAGTTCCAACTGGGACCGACAAATCTATGTGAAGGCTTCTGGCCATTGCAAATTGCAATTCTGGAAATAGTAGTTTCATGTCTTTGGAGGAAACTAACTTTTAAAAATCACTCAATTGTATGAAGTCCTCTACATTTTCCCACAAGGCTAGGAAGGTCAGAAATTTGCAGGTCAGCAAAATCCAGGGCAGTATCTTTTAAAAAGTACACACATTATTACGAAGGGGGGGTGGGGTTGCAGGAGAAAAATAGGAGGAATTTATTTTTAAAAGGCCACGGGGAGCCCCGTTGTTTAGAGGTTGTGTAGCATTGTATACCGTGATAGTAGGCACATGCTATTACATTCAACGTGGCCAGAAACACTTGGCAGGACATTGCTAGAGCCAAACCCTGGATAGGTAGACATTTGGCCTGGATCAGCAAGCCAAGCTTTCTTTTCTCCCAATTTCCCCTCTCAAACAACCAGCTCTTTGTCCAAATCCGGACTATTAAGACAGCTGCCCAGCACACGGTTCATTGTAAGAATGACTGCTCCCCTTAAACCAAGTGGTTTGCATTCAGATGCCAAACAGCAGTTCAATAGAGCTGGAGAGCTTTACCCTGGCAGCTAGTCCCTTGTCTTATTTTTCCCATTTTTTGGCAAGCAGGCATGTGGTGCTACACAAAACATTCAGCATGTATCTCTAATTATCCAATAAAAAGGACTGCTGTGTCAAGTTCACAGACCCTGGATATAAGAGGACGGATTAAATATCCCTGGGAATGGCATTAGCCCTGCTATTCACTTGTGCTTTTCCCAAATAATCATGTAAGACTTCGAAAATACTGCCTAAGTACATTGATTTCTCACCCATCACCCAAACGTATAGTTAAAGAAACATAGAGCACGTTAGCTAATTGTCATTAGTTGAATTGGACTTTTAGTGACTATATTGACAAATACTCTTCACTGGCCCAGATCTAATTAATTCACCCTTCCCTCAATCCACAGCACTCTTAGTAATTATTTCTAGATCTGTAATCTGAGTGTGTCTACCTTCTTCCATGGTCCTGGGAAAAAAAAATCTATCCACAGGGTCACCACGAGTCCACACTGTCCTGACAGCATATATTGAATTATTTTTTTTTAAAAAAAGTTCTTCATTTTCTTGCTTTTTCCCAGGAACCAGCTTTTAAAGCCTCACTTTACTACTGGAAGATAACTGTTTTAACTGTTCTGATCATAATATAAGTACGGTAGTCTCAACTTACAATCACAATTGGGATCAGAATTTCCATGGCTAAGCAAGGTTACGAATATTTAGCATTGGCCTAGGGTTTTTTTGCTTTTCATTCATAATTAATTCTTCTAAATCAGGGGTAGGCAACCTTGGCTCTTTTATGACTCGTGGACTTCAACTCCCAGAATTCCTGAGCCAGCATAGCTCAGGAATTCTGGGAGTTGAAGTCCACGAGTCATAAAAGAGCCAAGGTTGCCTACCCCTAAATCCTCTTTTTAAGTTTCAGATGAGATTCTTTTCATTTCCTGCACTAAGCTGTGTACAGGTAATCATGCTTGTTCTGCTCTTACAGGAAAAGCCAGCAAAAACTGCATGTTAATCTGCACCGCCCCTAAAATTAGTATACCAGCTATATCATTAATTACAGTATATTAGTGGTATTCCCAAAGAGGAGCATTTACAGGATTTTTTGCCCCTGTGTCAAGATAAAATACCAGCCTGTCTTGAGTCATGCTGATCTCAATGCGGGTCCATTTTTTGAGCAAGCTGCACAGGAAAGACAAGATTTTGAATAGATGGCCCACTGGCCAGTGCCCAATCTTTATTACCCTTATCAGGAGTATCAGATGTAAACAAGGAAAAATGCTTATGGAATCCCAAAAAAAATTCCTAACTCCTGGCACCAGGCCATAAAAGTTCTTGTGTTGTCAGCATCCCTACTTTGGGAGGGATGACACATTCTGTCAATGCCTGGAGAATGCAGTGGGCTTTCTTTGGTGGTGTTTTATTCTGAGTCACCAAGAGAAGTTGTTTACAAGGAAGTGCCTCTCCTGCTGCTAATGATGTGTTTGACTTTAAAAGACTATCTTTAGATCAAAGTCAGTACACAGCTCAGCCCCTTTTATCAAGTCTGTTCATCAGACTAGGTGATTGGAACACGCTTTCCCAGGGAAGGGCGGGAGACAAGCAAAGGAGTGGAAAGAGAAGAATTTTTGGTCCTGTCATGTCTGGCATCTTCCCAATCTCTCTCCTTTCAAAAATAGTTCTGCAGAAGGACTATAATAGTAAAAGGATAATTTCATGGAATTTGCAAGGAAACAAGATAAAATTAATCAGAAGTAAAGAAGTGGACAAAAGACCTTGTTCTGGAATAGTGCATTTAAGGTGCAATTTAAAACTGTACAAATGGCAGGGTTTAAGATAATGACATTTGGAAATGCCTGCAGTCCATAGCCCATTGGCCTCATTCTATCCATGAATTTAAATTTTCTTTTCTTTTGTATCCTTCTGATTATGGATGTACAGGCAGCCCTTGAATTACAGTCACAGCTGAGCCCAAAATATCTGTTGCTAAGCAAGGCAATTGTTAATTGACTTTTGACCCATTTTATGGCCTTTCTGCCACAGTTGTTAAGTGAATCAATGCAGTTGTTAAGTAAATCATGGAGTCATTAAACACATCTAGCTTCCCCCATTCTTTGTTTGATGGAAGCTGGCTGGGAAGGTTACAAATGGTGATCATATGACCCTGGAACAGGATAACTGTCATAAATACGTGCCAGTTGCTAAGGGCCTGAATTTTGATCCTGTGACCATGGGGATGCTGCAAAGGGCGTAAGTGTGAAAACTGGTTATACATTTGTAACTTCAAATGGTCACTAAACAAATAGTTGAAGTCTACCTGTACCATACTCCTTTATGGGTCTTCTGATTACCATTTTCATCTCCTAGAGATCCTTGGGAAATGAAGTTGTATGACTGAGATAACGCAGCACTTTTTGTAGGAAAGATAATACATTCTTACTGTTAGATGTTTCTGAACTACTACTCCTCCCTTATCAAAAGAGAAGAACATTTTCAAGCCTACATCCAGCAACAAAGCCAGTTCTTGGTTGCCAATATACTCACTGTCAATAATAAAGGTTAGAAGCTGAAACACTATAAGATAGCTGGGTCAACATGAGCCTCATTTGATATTTCTTTCATACTTTTTAGACTGCCCATATGAACAAAATTGAATAACATGTGAAAAGTAATACAGCATTATTAAAAGTAATTTAAATTAGGATCTAGATTGTACTAAGTCAAGGTCAAGAAGAAGAAAGTCATAGGAACTGGATATTTCCCTCTGGAAAGAAATTTATAAATTATCCTTAGCCTGTAATTTACACGGAAATGCCTATTTGAGTTTTCTTAACTTGATGCCTCCAACTATTATATGCTGAGACTGCATTAATCTGAATCTCCAACCAGCAAAGTTAATGGCCAATAAATTTTTACAGCTGTGATTTTTTTATATTTGGAGGGCATCAGGTTGGAGAAGACAAGTTTTCTACGATCTTGTAGAATTTGAGAGTCAATCCAATGCAATTTGATAGCTAGCATTTACCTCAGGAAAGTCAACTTTTGACTGAGTTATTCTTGGCTACATATAATGTGGTTGCTGGATTTGACTTCAATGCCACCCACCCTGCTTCAGCCAAACCCAATATAATCAGTTTCGTTTACTTCAGATAAAAGGAAGCATTTTCCTCTAAAACTTCAAATTCTGAAGAGTGAAATGCTTCCAGTTTAACTAAAATTTCCAGAAAGTTCTGTATTCATGAGGAAGACTACAATATTAACAAATAAGGTGCATCTCAAATTTGGGGAATTCCTCAGTCCTTTTCACAGAATCATATTAACTGAAGTCAGCAGCCAACTTTATATGAAAATAATGTATGATGTGCTGCAAGCATTTGTTCTTGTCAAACACTGGAAGTTTTTAAGAAGAGAATGGACAGCCATTTGTCTGAAATGGTGTAGGTATAGGGTTTCCTGCCTGAGCAGGGGGTTGGACTAAATGACCTCCAAGGTCCCTTCCAACTACTACTACTACTACTACTACTACTACTACTACTACTACTACTACTACTACTACTACTACTATTATTTATTGTTACAATGTCATATCTGATTATACAATCTTGAAGCCTGACTACAAAGAGCAATCTTGAAGTTTCTAGATGGCCAAAGATGATTCTATCATCATCTCTTGTACCTCTGCTGCAACATCTGCTATTTGTTTATTAAATGTATTTGTATAACTCCACAATCAAAAGCAACTGTTGGAGGCTCATAGAGGGAAAAAAAAATACAAGAATCACTTAGGAGGGAAAATGCATGGTTCTTTGCCACATAATCTTTTCCTTAAGAAGATGAAACTATATTCAGAGACCATAAAGTTTTGTCCATCAATAGGCTTTGCTTAGAGACAACCTTTAACTTCTTCTGGGAAACCATGCTGAAAATTTGACATAATTTCTTCACCATGATCTGGAATTAGAGCAAATATTTTCACTGACGTTTTGAGATTAAGTTAGAATTCATTCAAGCCTGAATACATGCAAATCTTCTATTGGTGGCAGCAACCAAGTTACAACAAATTTATTAGATCCCAAAGAAGACCAAAATTTATATATGTTCTTCATTTAACTTTCTACTAATTTCCTCCAAAACCATAAGATTAACTACTTGTATTGCCTGTCTACTCATATTCTGCAGCTTAATCTTCTTTTAGTAAAAGAAACCTGAAAGAGCTTTTTCTTGCATGATCAAAGCCATTATCTTTTACTGAAGATCCATCTGGAAACTTCAATTCCAGGTATGCAAATGTTTTCAACTTCCTATCAAAATGTAAACCAACACACAGTTTACATGTTAGACAGCATCACCACCAGATGGATCCGTAGCTGGCTGACCGGCCGTACTCAGCGTGTGGTCCTCAATGGAACCGCATCTACATGGAGGGAAGTGTGTAGTGGGGTGCCCCAGGGCTCTGTTCTGGGCTCAATGCTTTTCAACATCTTCATCAACGACTTGGATGAGGGGATAGATGGGGAACTCATCAAATTTGCAGACAACACCAAGCTGGCAGGAATAGCCAACACGCCAGAAGACAGGTTTAAGATATAGGAGGATCTGGACAGACTTGAACACTGGGCAAAATGAAATTCAATGGTGAAAAAAGTAAGGTTGTACATTTAGGCAAGAAAAACCAAATGTACAGGTATAGTATAGGGGGTACCTTGCTCAATAGTACCGTATTTATTCGAGTATAACACGCACACGTGTATAACGCGCACCCCTAATTTTCGATTAAAAATCGGTATAAAATTTTGTTTCACTTTTTCTCGGCTCAGACCAAGCATTGTAAGTGACAAACGTTGTTGAACACGCCGGCGGTGGACACGTGCGAGCATTTCCCAATAGCCAGAGAGCGGGGAGGGAGCCCCGCCAAGGCTCTTCCTAGAGCGGCTCCCGCAATCCCCGCGCCCGGGGCTCGGGAGTGACGCATGTCGCGTTGGAGCAAGAAAGGCGGAAGGGAAGAGAAGCTTTGCAAACTCTCCGCTGGGCTTGGCTGAAAGTGCCAAGCGGGCAGCCGAGGGCAGTTGCGTGCGGGAAGTCGGTAAGAGCGGTTGTCGCCTTCGGCTTGCTTTCTAACCTCGCTCCTTGCCCAACTTTCTCTCCCTNCGAAAGGCCCCGGAGAAGCAGTTCTTCCTCCCCGGACTTCCCTGCCGCCCCCGGTTCCCCATTGGCGGCCCTGATTCTCCAGCAACTCTTCGGAAACCATGCCGTTTGGAGCAGCTGGGCCGAGTAGCCTCTAAGGCTGGGTCCCGTCGTCGGCCGGGCGAGGCGGGCGAGACGCAGTTGCCTAGGCGAGCAAAGGGGAATCCGGGCGAGCGTTGCTCGACTGCCGCGCGTGGAGCCCGAAGCGATGCGATGCTCCGCTCGCAGCAGGGCTCTTACTCGAGCGGAGGAAGCGCCCCAGGATGCCCGCCGAGGAGCTCAACACTACCACTTTGAAAGATGCTCGGTTGAAAGACCTGCTTTTTCACAGAGGTATTCCAGCAAACTCTCCCCCCCCGCTCAGGACTATTCCCAGAGAGGGGTGGGGCCGGACTCCGTGGGCGTTTATAGGTTTCAGGCGGATGTTGGCTTGCTGCTGGGGGCGGGGTGAAGGGGTGTGGCACCTCGATATACAGCACTGGGAGCAAGCCACTCCCAGTGCTGACTTTGTTTTGGCTGGGGAATAAACCACCCTGCTTTCACCACGTTCCTGCGTTCCTGTCGTCTTTCTCTCCTCGGGACGCCGACAGACGGAGAGTGATACCTCGTTTATAACGCGCACCCAAACTTTGATTTCTTTTTTTGGTAGAAAATTTTGCGCGTTATACTCGAATAAATACGGTAGTAACTGTGAGAGGGACCTCGGAGTCCTAGTGGACAATCACTTAAATATGAGCCAGAGTGTGCTGCAGCTGCCAAAAAGGCCAACACAGTGCTAGGCTGTATTAACAGGGATAGAATCAAGATCATGTGAAATATTAATACCACTTTACAATGCCTTGGTAAGGCCACACTTGGAATACTGCATCCAGTTTTGGTCACCACGATGTAAAAAAGATGTTGAGACTCTAGAAAGAGTACAGAGAAGAGCAACAAAGATTATACTGTAAGGGGACTGGAGGCTAAAGCATATAAGGAACGGTTGCTGGAATTGGGTATGTCTAGTTTAATGAAGAGAAGGACGATGGGGGACATGATAGCAGTGTTCCAATATCTCAGGGGTGCCACAAAGAAGAGGGAGTCAAGCTATTTTCCAAAGCGCCTGAAGGCAGGACAAGAAGCAAGGGATGGAAACTAATCAAGGAGAGAAGCAATCTAGAACTAAGGAGAAACTTCCTGACAGAACAATTAACCAGTGGAACAACCTGCCTCTAGAAGTGGTGAATGCTCCAACAATGGAAGTTTTTAAGAAGAGACTGGACAGCCATTTGTCCAAAATGGTATAGGATTTCCTGCCTGAGCAGGGGGGTTGGACTAGATGACCTCCAAGGCCCCTTCCAACTTTACTACTACTACTGCTGCTGCTGCTGCTGCTGCTGTTGTTGTTGTTGTTGTTGTTGTTATTATTATTATTATTATTATTATTATTATTATTATTATTATAGACACTGCTTCATTCTCCCTAATTAATCTGTTGCATCCAGGCACTGGTGTGCTGATAAATGTTTGGCAACCAGCTCTGCCAGCTCCATTACTGCTGCCACGTTGTGTCACTAGTGATGAAAGAATTGACCAGCATACTAAATGCTCGGGCTCTGCTTTCTTCAGCTTTCAACCAGCTCACAAAATTCCAGAAAACAGAGCAATCAACTCTTACAAGCTTCAGCAAATCTAGGTTATTTACATGTCTGGGATATCAATCCAATGAAGCTGGGACCACAAATCTAAATTATTATGCCTACAGAATGCAAAGCACAGCACGGCTACAGTGAGAAAAGGGGGGAAAAAACCTCCCTAAGTTACAGACATTGCAATTTATTTCATTTTATTAATCAAAATGTTTCTTACAGTCCTACATTTCATTATAGTCTTACAATGTATTTTTTTGCTTATGTTTGGATTCATGCATTGTATTAAACTGTAATGAGATGTGCTTATTTTTTACTTACATGTGAACAAACGCACTGCTTATAAACTATGATTTATGGTGTCGCAAAGACAGCCAGTAACATTTGTTTGAGTTGTGATTGGTTAAACCTGTCTGAGCTGGGTAAACATCATAATCACTCAGTTACTGGCTGGGAATAATTAAGCCCCATCTGATGAATTCTGATGGAAAAAAAATAACTATTTAAGGGGACCAGAGTGTGTCCAGCACAGCACAGCCAGTTTGGTCTAGAGCAGGCATGTCAAACTCGCAACATCACATGACGTTGCGCGACGTATCGGAGCTTTTTCGTCATTGCTGGCAATGGGATGGGCGTGGCTCCGGTATGATGAAACTAGCCCGTGGGCCGCTAGTTTGACACTCCTGATCTAGAGCAGGCATAGGCAACCTTGGCTCTTTTATAACTCATGGATTTCAGCTCCCAGAATTCCTGAGCCAGCCATGCTGGCTCAGGAATTCTGGGAGTTGAAGTCCACGAGTCATAAAAGAGCCAAGGTTGTCTACCCCTGGTCTAGAGGTTAAGGCACAAGGCTAGAAAGCCAGAGACTAAGAATTCAAGTCCCTCCTTAGCCATGAAAGCCAGCTGGATGACCTTGGGCCAATCCCTCTCTTTCAGTCCAACCCACCTCACAGGGTTGTTGTTGTGAAGAAAATAGGAGGAGGAAGCTGTGTTGGATATAGTCACTTCCTTGAGTGATTTGTAAAAAGAATAAAGGTGGGATGCAAATAAATAAATAAATATCTCTTCAATTGTTCTATGGCATTTAATTTTTAAAGTGTTTCTTCTTGGAAATGACCAAGTAAGTGACTCAAAATAGTATAACAATACTACATATCCAATAGTAATGTGACAAAGGCCATGCACGAATGATGGTTATGTCTCCTAAATCAGTGTGAATGAGAAAAATCAGTCCTGCCTTTTCACTATGCAGTCGTTGTTTTAAACACAAAACTTTGAATGTTGTAATTTTTGGGAGAAAACTATATACATCAGCTTAGCTAAAATGAAAAGGTTGTTCATTTTTCTGGAATGAAATCAAATGAAGTTCTTCTCATGGATGAAGACAGGACAATATTGTGTCCTTCAAAATCAACTGTGGAGGTTGGGGATACAGATGGAGAAGAGTCAATTCTTTCATGCATGGAAAATTCAGTTTGCATATTTGATTTCATCCTTAAGTGTTATTTGCCTACACATAATGCTCTTTACTCCCTGTTGGGCCATTTTATATGGAAACTGTTTTAAGCAATCAAACATTTTAAGTATAACAGCTTTGGGCAACCCACGGCTCATGAAATGCTTGCAGTCCTATTCTGAGCACCCCAGGATGCTGCCATCAAAATCAAGCAGCAAATTCTTCTCCACTGCTTACAGTGGGAATATCCTCATGTCATTGGTCATACCCCCAGTGGAAATGTTGAAAAGGCTCCCAGCTGCAAAGGGGTTTTTCATCCCTATAAAGATATTTAACTAACTTTGCCTTATCTTTCATCCATTCCTTAGTCCAGCATAACAAAATTATTAACAACTCTCTGATTCTCCGTGTTCTTGTTGCTTTGCTCACAAACCAGCAAAATAATATTAATAGTAATAGGAGCCCTGGGTACAATCCCAAAATAAGTGGAGCACCACTTGAACACCATTGTCACTGACCAAAATCACCACCAGTCAATTGCAAAAGGCAGCTTTACTTGGAACAGCTTACATACTACGACAATATCTGTAACACCATCAAACATCCACATCTGCCTATCCCAGGTCCTTGGGAAGGACTTGATAGGTAGACAAAAATGCCAACTCCAGTCTGAATATTTGACAGACTGTGTGATGAACCATGATAAATTTATGTGCCGTCAACTTCAACAACGCTATAAATCCCTTTCAAAATCCTCTGTGGGTGTTGGGGTGCTCTCTTCCTTGTCATCCAGCTCTTCAAAAGTCATTTTACCCAAGAAAATTTTCTTGGAACAACAAAGCTGCCTCTTTTCAGGAGCCGCTCCCAACCTTGTTTAACAGCTGGAAGAGTCACCGTTTTTTTAATGAAACGCTAGGGTTTTTTTCCAGGTTTTTCTAGTCCTATTATCTCCCAGCAGTACTACCAGGACAAGGAAGCACCCTGCAACCGTAACCAGAGAAGGGCAGGCATGCCTGCTCCAAATTCCACTACAACAGTGTTTCTCAACCTTGACAATTTTAAGGCATGTGGACTTCAACTCCCAGAATTCCACAGCCAGCATTGCTGGCTGTGGAATTCTGGGAGTTGAAGTCCACATGCCTTAAAATTGTCAAGGTTGAGAAACACTGCACTACAACCAATATTGCTGTGGTGAAAGAATAGAGACTAGATTAGTATGATTCCTTTATGCAGGCAGTCCTTGACTTACAACAGTTCATTTAACAACTGTTCAAAGTTACAACTGCACTGAAAAAAGTGAGTTATGATAGTTTTTCACACTTACGACCATTGCAGCATCCCCACGGTCACATGATCAAAATCTGAATGCTTGACAACTGGCTCATGTTTATGCCAATTACAGTGTCCTGAGGGAAGGTCGTATGATCACCATTTATGACCTTCTGATAAGCAAAATCAATGGGGAAGCCAAATTCACTTAACAACCATCTTACTGACTTAACAATGGAATTGATTGACTTCAAAACCATGCCAAGAGAGGTCGTAAAATGGGACAAAACTCATTTAACAACTGTCTCATTTAGCAACAGAAATTTGGGACTCAAAAATGATTGTTAGTCAAGGACAGCCTGTACAATATATCAACCCTACTTAATGCAACAACAGAAGACCCCAAAATCTGTGTCCACGCCATTGGAAAAATTGTTTAGCCATTAATTTCATGGCTATTTGCCTTTTGGCAACAGGAGCACCACAGCTCTGTTATCATGGTAATAAGCCATTAAAACAAAAAAAAATCCTGCTGATCCATGGATGGGGCTAGAGATGAGGGGCACCAGGGAACTTTGATTCTAGGTGTTCCACTTTTCTATGAGGGAAAAGGGGAAAAGAGTTGTGAGAACAGGCATATGAAATTTTATTTTCTCTCTTTCTTACCTCAACTGCTTCTCCTATCACCCATAACAGAATAACTTTGGAGGTCTTCTAGTCCAACCCCCTGCTCAAGCAGGAAACTCTATACTATTTCAGACAAATGGTTGTCCAATCTCTTCTTAAAAACCTCCAGTATTGTTGTACCCAAAACCTCTGAAGGCAACTCGTGCTACTGATTATTTGTTCTGTCAGGGAATTTCTCCTTAGTTCTAGGATGGTTCCCTCCTTGATTAGTTTCCATCTATTGCTTCTTATCCTGCCCATCTGTGTCAGGAGAAGTTGGGCAAAATGGGTGAGAAGAAGTTATTTGCTGCAAGTTTTCTGACCCCACACGTTTTGAATTAGCAGGAGAAGTCATGGGGAAGAGAGAGTGGAGAAGCAACACAGAATGGCTTATCTGGTGGGTTCTCCTTTGTTAAATGGTACCCAGCAAGATGCGCTCTATCCTGTTTCTGCCAGGCTCTCAATGCAAGCAGCATCTTTACTCCACTTTATTGCTAAGCCAGAGTTGGAGTTGGAAGCACAATTGATATTTCTTTACCAGCACTCTTTCTGCTGGCTCCAGTGTTGCAGAGTAGTGCTCGCTGTGCAGAAGATCATCAGTAAGGTTCAGATTAGATTTTTTTTAATGCAGGGAAAGGGAATATACAAAGTTCTAGATTTGCACTTGGATAATTGTTTACTCTACAAGTAATATACCAGAAGCTAATATGTCAATGTTAGCCTCCCGGATGCATGTGTGCATAATGAAAGGAACACTTGGTCCAAATTTGCTGTTGTACCTGTTCAGCTGTTTAGAAAGCTACAGTTCCACCTCCAGAAGGTCACACCCAATATCTGATCTACATGAGTAGCATTAGTCCCCGTGTATGGTTATAACTCTAGGTAATGGCCATTTTCCTAATGGAAAAAAGCACAATCTCATGTAGTATATTTATATCCTAGTACTTTCGTAAGAGTGCAAGATGAGTCTTATTTGGTCATTAACCTTTCAAATTAGATGTTCAGAGGAATCACAGACAGGCCACTAGAGCAATATTCTCTATTACTATTCTCCAACTGTTATTTAAAGGCAGTTTCTTCCAATATACCCCCAAATCTTCTTATGTTGCCTCATTGCGATGGCTGTGTGTTTGAGTGTGTGTTCCTGAGAATGATGAACAACTTAGGGAATACATGGCAAGAACAAATTTATATGGCCATTAAGAGTTGACATCAACTTGATGGAACTTAATCAATCAACCTGTGATAGTAAGATAATTATCATAAATAGGAGCAATAATAAATTTTCCATCATATATCTAATCTCAATTTAGAGCCTCAAATCATCTGACATTACAACATCATAATCCAACAATGTTCTGTATGTAGTTCCTTTTATATATTTTGCATTGTCTATCATTTAGCTCAGGGGTGTCAAACTGCCTGCCGAGATGACGTCTCGGGTTTGACATGTCTGATTTAGCTGCACTAGATGTCTAGGAGTTTTAATATCATACTATTTCCACATCTTGAACATATCCCTATTATACCCACCATCTTTTACATATCTTTCTGCTAAACTGAAGAATTAACAATTCTTTATGGTTATGTCCAATAATGTTAGGTGTTTTCACACTTTCTTTAACTTTTTCTTAAGTGGCTTTCAGACTGTATATGTAGTTCACTATTTTATCATTTTGTTGTAAATCTCTTTGGGATGTTAAGATTATGTTTAATAAATAAACACATTATAAGACATTTTAGATCAAAACAAATTTACTATTTCCAAACTGATTTGTGAGCTTAATGGACGAGGAGGAATTTGAAATTGTGTCTCCTTAATCCAAACCCAACAAAGTCTAATTCAGCTTTCCTCCAGCAGTTTACCTCCACAAGACAATTATGCTGAATTCCAATTCATTTTCAGTTGTGGTGGAATTCCATTCACACTGCCTGGGAATTATGGAGAAAGGTATAATTAATTCCTATAGAACATTCCATAAATCTTTCAACCCAGACTTGGCTAAAAAAAATGCTCTGATGTACCTACAAACATTGTCAAGAAAAAGAAATAGAGTTATCAGGAGCAATCAACCACCAGGAAGAGGTAACACAGCTTTTAAAGCATAATCTTCTGGAAAACCTGCCCATACAATGCCCTTTTAATCAAATTAACTAGACAGGATTTCCAGCTTTTCTTTAAATAATGACAGGACTCTTGACTTTCAGTATCCAGTTACATAAAGTGAAATGTCTTCCAAGTTTATGCCAGATGCAAGTGGGAATCATGTGCTTTTTTTGAAATTCAGCAACTTCAAAAACTTCATGTAGTGCTGCATGCCAACTACATACCCACACCCCTGCAGCCAGAAGTTACATAACTAGCAGCAGCAGCAGTATAGCATAAAATTAGATGGTATCTCAACTGATTGAGCAAGCTTGGTATTAAAACCTTAAAGGTAAATACACTCTTTGGAACCTCCATAATTTTAAAAAACATGGTTTAAAAATACAGATTGTAAACCATTATGTTAACAAGTCTTGTTAAGGGTAACGATTAGCAAGTCAGGAATTGTGGACAAAGATAATAATTTTCTATGTGGGATTCTTATTTTTTCTTCCTCCATCATCATATTTTTCATTTCTACATATTTGTTTTGTTTTGTTTTGTTCTTATCTTAGCCTAGCAAGGGAAAGATACAAAAAAAACAAAACCATTTTGCGCTGCTGTATGAAATACAGTCAAATATTAGCTAAACGTAGGTCTTGATGGGATTAATTCCTGGGCATAACATTGATTTAGTGTACTTTTAGAAGGCTTGCCTGGAAATCTCAAGCATTGTTTGGAAATGTAAACCGTGATAAGATAGGATTTTGCTCATTCAAGTTGTTTTTAAAGATGGATTTTGGAAGAGGTAACACCACTAGTCTGTTCCAATGATCAAAGAGGGAGGAAAAAAAAATAAACATTACCAATTGCTAACAGTATACTATCTTGAAGAAAAATTCTTTGCAAGAAATACAATATGTCTGACATAATGTGTCAGGAGGGTGTTGGCAAAATGTGTCAGGAAGTCAGCCACTTTTGGCTTTCACTTTTATGTAGGTTCCATCAACATTTTCATTCACTTCAGTTTAATAAGCAGTTTTTAGCATTTTCAGTTTTTATGCCCTAATGCAGCTAAGTCTGATGAACAGATTTGTTTTTAAAGGATCTGAGTTCATCCAAATGGTCATCTGAAAAGTAAATGGAACATGCCTTCAAAGGTTTCATGTTTCCACTTCCCACCTGCATTGCCTTCAATCAAAACCTGGCAGTGTCATCTGATTCCAGTTAGAGAAAGAAAAGAGACAGTGAGCCTCATGAACATGCCTCTATGCACAGAGCAAAAATGACACCTGCAGATTTGCCTGTGCTTTCAGCGAGTTGTAAATCCTAACAGTGGACTCTTGCTTTAAAAACTGCCTCTGATGGAGGCCACAGTATGATTCCTCAGGACAAAATCTGGAAGGTTTCATGCTGGTGGGGGTTAGGCCGAATGGGGTAATCATGTTGGGATGTGTGCAGAGTATTTGGGATGACTGTGGAGTCCTTGATGCTCTCTGAGCTTGGTTGTTTTCTTGCAGACATTTCATTACCCAAACTAGGTAACATTAATATCAATTCTAGTCATCAATACTAGGGCATGATTGTGTTTCTGAAGCAAGAATCTCAAGGATGAGCAAAGTAAATTTTGTGATGAGGGATGAGTTTTGAGAGATTGCTTATTATTGTTTCATGGAAAATGCTGCCAGGAATGAATTCATGTGGATAAATAGGGAGATGCAGAATGTACCACTGACAATAGTATTCTCTCCAGTAGATCATTCTACATAATGTAATCAAAAGGGNCTTGGCTCTCAGATATGGGCAACTTAAGAAACACAGATCCACTATAAAATATTGCCTCATACCAAGATAATTGGTTTATCTGGCTTACTATAATATATGCTAGCCAGTGTGGTCCTTAAAAGCTTTTTCTATTCATAACTGGAGATGTTAGGGACAACATTTGGGTTTATCTGCCTGGAAACACATGCCTTGCTATAGAATTAGGGCCTTTCCCATTAATCCTCACCCTCATCATGAAGAAAGGAGGCTTGATATGTGCAAACAATTCAGCTGTGGAGTTAGTCTTACAACTACTACCTTTTCCTTGTGTTTGAGAAGTTGAGCACATCCATCAATACTTCAGTTTGTCCACCAACACTATAGTAATTCCTCAGAAAGAGCTCCCCCTAAAAAAAAAAGTTCTATGCAGAAAATCTGCAAACATCACAGAGTGATAACAAACGGGAAAGAGCCCAGATGTTTCCTTTTTGGCAAGCCTTGGGCACTCAGACAGAATGACAGACAACTTCCCATGCAAGAGGAAACAAGAAAACTTTCCCCAATAAGCTCACAACACAGATTGCTGGGGTTAGAGAAAGGAAGTTTCAGAGTCATAGTTAATCTCTGAGGTTGGTCATTTCCATCCAGGTGAGGCGTCTGGCTGCATCACAGTGTAAGATTCTTATGCCAATTATTTCTTTGCCAGAGATGCTATAATGTGTTACGTACATGAAACCATCAAACCAGGGCAAGAGGTTGAATATTCCCCCAGGAAGGTACAACCAAATTTAAAAGCAAAACAAAAATCTGCAGAGCACTGAATGCACCAGCACTCTCGTGATCCTGCAGCCAGCATGGCTGACACTAGGCTGAAGAGAAAGGGAAAAAGCACATATAGGCAATATTCTACCTAATAGATCAACATTTTAGCAAATTAGTGAAGAAAGCAGCAGGATGACCAATAATCAAAATTTATATTGTTTGCTTGGAATAGGCAGTGTTCAAATGAAATCAATTGGTCAATCAATCAATCAATAAATAAATCAATCTTTCCTAAAATTTATTTTCCACAATCCACAGTAAAAAGTGCAGCCCAGGTGGTTTATATTGTTTAAGCAAATCACAGAGACAAATACAATGGCTAGAATTATCAGAATAAACTATTAAAACTTCCAAAAGCATTAAAATTAATTTATCTGTCTTAAGTGAGGAAGGGGGGAGAGAGACGGAGGGAAGGAGGTCCACAGTTTGTATGGAGCCTTCCTACTCTTAGCAACAGTCAACATTCAGAGAAAATGCTTCTAATGCCACTCTCCCAATCATAAAATTGGAAGGGACTATTGAAGCCATCAATTTTACTTCTTTGCTTGGTGCAAGAATCTAAATGAATGTTTCTATACGTTGGAAGGAAGGATTTCCTCCAAACCTTATGTAAAACCCGTATAGTATTGTACACCATCACCCTTCAATATCTCCTCCTCATCCACACCAGTCATGAAGGTCTGAGATTCTGGATACCAATCAGGACAAACACTGCTTGATGAACAGAATCAACTTGCTATAAATGCAATATATAATATAAATACCCGTTTCCTATATACATGTCTTGAAGCTTCATTGTTAGCTTTTTGATACTTGCAGCCTACTGTGTGGATCCCAAAGGTTAAATCTAGGAAAACTTAGAGGTTTGAGATTTCCCCAATCTGGCACCCTGTAGCTGTTATTACAACTTTCATAATCCCTAGCCATGGCGGCTAAAGCCTTTATTGAGAACACTTTTTCTACAGGTATCTGCTATAGACCCTTTTCAAAGAAAAACAGTTTGCCTACTGGAGAAAGGTGTTGTTGATGATGGTGTTCTTGCATGGCCATTTGTTTGGGAGTTTATCTAGCATACACTATAAGCTTTTAAAGCAAGGAGCAATGTCTATTCTATATCCTCATCTGCCTTTGAATGCTTTCAGTGATAAGGGAGAATTTTTGGCTATTTTTTTTCCACTATTAGATTTATTGGCTTTGTTTTACATAGTGTTCCAAACTGTACTGCCCTGATAAATTGGCTTTATTTTTCTAAGTATATCTCTACTTCAATGCTATTATATTATTTTGTTTTTAAATTCAGTCTTCATTGCTCCAATTATGTATTGGAGAATTAAGTGGTGTTCAAAGTTGAGTGCCCAGAGTGGCCAATAAGTAAATAATTAAAGATATAAAAAATAGTGAAAGTAGTTTTGGAGATATTTTGTGAAACAGAGCATAAAAATATCTGAAAGAGATAAAATGACATATATGGAACACTTTCCCTAAGAAATTGGCTCAATGTGATGCCCTCAAATTGGGTTAAAATTGTTTTTGGCTATGACAGAAAATTCTAGACACTGAAATTCCAACATATCTGCAGGGCAAGATGACATGACAAAAAATAAATCTGCTAATAGTGTATCTGTGATTATTCTAAGGAAAAAAAACTTGAAAACAAAGTTGGAAATTCAAGAATACAAGCAAATAAGATCCCATTACACATAAGTGGCCAGATGTCTTGCTCAACATAGAGGGATACTAAAGAGGGTCACAGTCTTAAAATAATCACGCAAAGGTTGCCAAATGAGAACATACTTACTCTTTGTGGGATAGATTTGCTAGGAAACGTGTTGAACAATACAATACACCAAACAAATTGCATTCCTTGCTGCAATATCCTTCATACAGAGAAATGAAGTTCTGCCAAGATTTTTGAAATTAGCAAAATACAAATATACAAAAGCTGTCCCCACTATCTGGTTAAGAATCACAATGCATCTGACTTTCAACCTACTCAGGCTTCAAAGCAAAATTTATAATCAAGTGAACTAAAAGAAGCTGCATTGATCCCCCCTCCCCCGGTAGTATCCATTCCAGGTAGCTCACTGTAGGTTTGGCTACAGTGCTTTCCACATAGACAACCATCATTCAACATTTTTAAGGAAGACAAGGGTTTTGTCAGCAGCTAAATGGAAAGAGTATAGTACATTTGCCTGAAGGACTTGCGACTGGCACAGATCAAGCCATGGATACATGGCAGAATATAAATTATTTAGGAACAATAGGGGGAGGAAAACCCTTGTTTGGTGGTTTTCAGGGAAGCATCTGATTAGTCACTGTATAAATAAGATGCATCTTTGATGTATTCCAGTAGAATTCATGCAGTCTTTCAACACCATGCTTGTCAACCTTACCTGTGCTTTTAACATAACAATGTGCATGAACAGCCTTGAAGTTCAAGAATCAGACTGGTGTAACAAATGACACCATTTATGCTGAAGCAAAGGAACTCATTAAAACCTTGTTTGTTGGTGCATAATGCTGTAATGAAACAAATAAGGCTATGTACGGCTTTCTCAAAACTCTTTGGAGAAAAAAGTAGCATAAAAATGCAACAAATGTATCCAAAGAGGACAAAAAAAATGTGTTCAAGTACTGTATCTGATACTCAGGAAAAGATAAGAGAAGTTAACACACTTGCATTCAAATATTAGATAACAAAACCCTGATTCTGCTATTTTGTAAAAATGCCTCTGGCTGTTATGAACAAAGATGTAGACACAGGAGTACCCAGACAAATTGCTGATAAACTCTGAATTCATTTAATGTTTTGGGTATCCCATTTCAAGAGCATTATGTTTAAAAAAAATAAGCATGCTGAATAACATTTAAATGCTCTCTTAAAAAACACGCTTCCCTTGAAAAATATTTTTATTGGCATACTCAGATATTTAGAAATTATGACAATCCAACTGCATTCACTTCTCTTAAGATTTGTTTAAGTGCAAGCACTGAAAGCTCATAACATACTCATTTTAGCAAGCTCATAAAAAACTGAGCATGTCTTCCTCCAAGTTTGGAGAGCTGGGGAAACAAAAGGCTGGCATCATATTTGTTTAATAAGTTACCAGTTAATTTGATGAAACAGTACATTTCCAGAAATAAAAATCTTTTTCACAGAAAAAGTTCTAGAAGCATTGGCATAGTTAACAGGAAAAACAAATAGGCACCCTGCACCAAAGCTATTGGTGGTTGGCTGCCAAAGCCAACACAGGAAAGATCCCAAATCTTTACTTTGAACAAGCCAAAGCCGCATCATCTTGCCAAGCATACAGGCATCCAAGGTAGATTCCAGGAAAAAGACCATTTATCAACATGGAGTACTCTGTACATCATGATTTGCATCACCCTCTTCTCCCATCCTTTGGAAAGTGAAATGTTTGAAAGCTAACAGAGAAAGCATGTAAAAAAGAAAGAAAGAAAAGAAAACAGAAATATTGTAGTCCTGCTTTGCAATTGTTAAAAACTTAACAGCAGGTTGCCACTGGCCACTGAAACGTGAAAACTATTTGATGAGACAGTCTTATGTGGCAACCAGAGTAAAACTTTGATTATTCTTGTCTCTGTAACACTGACATGATCTGATCACCCTGCTGCAAACCATTTTTTTCCCCATTTAATTATAACATCTACTCCCTCTTCCCACGTGAACACGGTTTCTAGGACACTCTGTCCTTTGCATTAATGATGTGCTGCAACTATTGGGGGAGAAGGAAATGCCTTGTTTAGGACAAGCCATGGGATGCCTGCATTAAACAAAAAAAAAAGTTCTGTGTGTCTAGATAATACCTAAATAAACCCCAACCCATCTGAAAGGAGCCATGGATAAAACAACCATTTTGAGAAAATTTATTTTTGCTGCTTTCTATGCATACAGTTACATATTGCACAATCAACTATGTACACTCAGCTCACAGATAACAGTTGCCTTTTCGGCTATGTTCAGTCTGGAAGCCTAATAGCACTTTATTGCTCCAGAACAAGTACTTTAAAAGTTTGATCTTTGGTGCTGCTTAAGAATTTATCATTAGTAATGGGGAGATAGCAAATGTACTGTATTTCAGTCCTGCCTGCCATCTGAATTTTTCAGTGATTAAATATAAGAGGAACTGGTACTCCTGTATTGCAGCCCAATTGTCAGATTTGAACAGGAGGGGACTGCCTGCATTCAGGCTGAGCAGCAGTTGCTACAGATGTTCATGGAAACTATGTTGTAGGGCTCCAAGATGAAAGACAAAAACATCATTTCGATCTGACACATCTCTCTACCCAGGAGAAGTGGAAAAATGGATGCCAGGCAGAAGTTCAAGAGCTGGGCAAAACAGGCTGATTCAAGTATTCCAGGGCTACCCACGAGATGGAGAACTAAGTGGAGTTGAAGTTCCATTCATGACTGTTCTTTCGAGTACCCTGGGATTCTTCATCACACCTTCACTTCAAGACATCACTCTGTGACATGCAGCAGATGACAGCACTTGCTGGCCCTGCCTATGCTTAGAAGCTAAGAAATGTTGGGCCTGATTAGTACCTGAGTGGGAGAAAGACAGTGGGAAAACATTCTGAAAGAAGGCAGTGCCAAACCATTCTATTGTCAAGAAAATTGTAGAGACACATCCAACAAGACATCAGGAGCTGAACTCAGTTCAAAGGGGACTTTCCAGCTTTATCATTTATATTGCTGATGGCACTATGTCACCACATTCTCCCTCTTCCTGTCCTTTTGGACCTCTGAGTCAAGCTTGACTCCTGGTGACCACATACAAGGAAATGGGCTCTCTGCCACGTTTTTCAGAAGTGGCTTGCCACTGCCTTCTTCCTAGGGCTGAGAGAGAATGATGGGCACGAGGTTGGCTTTCAAGTCTCAAGCCAGGATTTGGATCCACGGTTTTCCAGTTTCTAGTCCAGGGCCTTTATGTGCTACTTTGATTTTAGACAGAAATTTGTGTATATTTATTGTGGTTTTTATTATCGCCTGTTCACCGCCCTGAGTCCCGTAAGGGAGATAGGGCGGTATATAAATTCAATAAATAAATAAATAAATAAAATACTACACCAGACTCTCCTATGGAATACCCTCTGCTAGACATAATCTGAACTTTTACACTAAAGTCCAGAAAACATAAAACGAGGAATAGGCTCTCACTCTGTTTCTGCAATGGGAGAAAAGACAGGCTGCTGTTGGCTTCTCCGGCCAACAAATTCAGGCAAAGAGCAATATTTGCACAATAGCATGATGGGTCACTTATTAATTTGTATTTTATTATTTGTCATCTGGTTAATTAACAAGGGAAAGACCTGTGGATTCACTTTTTTTTCTCCTTTTTCCTTAAAGACCCTCATAAAGGGTTGCCTCTTTTTCATTTGTCCAAACAATGAAAAAAGCTACTGTACTGCAGTATAAAGCTGGAGATGCTGACAATCATTGATTGGTAGTAAAAAGTTTCAGTTGGTATTCACTTAGACAATAAAAAAAATCTGCCATTGCATTTCTAACATTCAAACCACAACTACAATTCCTGTACCACCCACCCCATGCACTACCCTTGTTTTATCTTAACATTCCCATACAAAAATCCTAAGCTCTTTTTCTCTCAAAAAAAAAGACACATCGCTTTCCAGTTCAGTAGAAAGAAGACAGTCTTCCAGAGCAGAGGTGAGTAGTCTTAAAAAACTTCACTCTGGTTTGCAGGGCTTTTTTTCTCATAGAACGCCCAGAACGAAGTTCCGGCACCTTTTTTGGATGGAAACTTGTAGTAGGGTAGGCAAGGCGGGTTGTATGACATGTGTGAGTTCTGGCACCTTTTTTTTTTTTTTTTTTTAAGAAAAAAAGCACTGCTGGTTTGTATCAGTAGATCTTCCAAAGTGACAACATACAAATCAAACAACAAATCAGGAGGCAGTACTGAGCAGCTAGTGTCAAACCCTTCCTTTGCAAATCTGTTTTGTTCCATATTCAAGAAATTACGCAAATTTCTAGCCCCAAAGATTTTTAAAACTTATGGGAAACAAGATGCATGGAATACGCAGATCACCTAATTATTCACCCTGAAGATGCATCTCTATGGATGTTTGTGATCATGAAACAATATTTGATACATAACAAATGTTCCTGTATAATATTACATGAGATTGTACCTGGAGTGAATTCAAACATACTAATCAACGTCTGGTGTGATGGCAACAATATTTTAAACTTGACAAAGGCTGTAGCTCCCAGATGTTCTATTATGAATCTCACTGGGTGGCCTTTAGGGAGAGTAGGCCTGCTTTGCTGTAAAAATAGGTTTGCTATTTTTATAACAAAATATAACCTCACCATTGACTGTTGTCTGCAGCTCCCAAGGTAAGCTCCACTATACAAAAGAAATATAGTTGCAAATGAAAGTATTAGAGGCTGTTCCCATCTCCACATTGTGGAACATTTCCTAAAAACACTGCTGCACAGCTTTAAAACTATTCCAATTTTCAAGGGTAAAAACATCACAAACATCTCAATATATAAGGATTAAAAAAAATGTAATGGAAGACTGAGCTATCCACCCAGAGCTCAAATGGGATTTCTTGTAGTAAATAGTTGCATTAAGCCAGGGCTTTTCAACCTTTTCACCCATTGTACCACTTTTAGAATATGGCAATATCCGAGTACCACTAGTCACCTAGTAGTCAAAAACTTGATGACCCCCCCCCCAAAAAAGGAAAAAAGTGATAAAATACAGGTAGTCCTCGACTTACAACATTTCGCTTAGTGATTGTTCGAAGTTACAATGGCACTGAAAAAAGTGCCCCCCAAGCCACAGCCGAGCAAGACACCTGCCTGCCCACCCGGCGGTGCTCTTCCTCCTGTCCGAGGTTTTCATTGTTGTGAGCATTTATGTTGAGGATTGGCAGTGGAGGTGGGGTGGGGGAGTGTTTGGTTTTTATTCCCCCCATCTGTTGGTTTTGATCACTTCACATGACCCTGGGACACCATGAGCATCATAAATATGAATGAGTTGCCAAGCATCTGAATGTAAATCACAAGACCCTGGAGATGCTGCAACATTCCAGCTGATTGGTGCTTCTTCAGGGCTCAGCAGAAGCACCAGGATCAGTGCCGAGCTCCAGCTGGAGCCTGGCGCTGATCATGGCGCTTCCGCTGAGCCCTGACAGCCCTGCAGCTCCAGCCATCTCTCGCTCAGGCTTGTGCGGTGCTGCCACTGGTTCAGCTCAAACAGGAGTCATGAGTCCAGGAGAACCCCCAGATTATGCATCAGGTCTGCCTGGGGCAGTGCAACCCCATCCAACACCAGAGATGGCAATTCTCCATGGACTAAATAACCTCAAACGCACAACCATTCTCTCTTTCCAGGGCTCAGTTTCATCCCATTGTTCCCAATTCAGCCCTTACAAGCCTCCAGGCACTGTGAGAGGGAGTTCAGGGAATCACTTAACTCACCATGGGCTGAGACATACAGCTGGGTGGCTATCAGCATATTGATGAAATCTCAGCCCATGGTAGGGGATGATCTTGCCCTGTAGTTTCATGTAGATGCTAAACAGAAGAGGAAAAGGGTACTGGAGTCCTGTTGCCCAAATCAAGGCAACTATGTCCTATTCACTAATCATTGTTAAGTGCATATAGTAAGTATATAATATACTTATTGCCCCAAGGTTCTCAAGGAACTGGCAGATGTGATCTCAGAACCACTGAACTATATTTTTCAAAGATCCTGGAGCACACAGGGGAACTACCAGAGGACTGGAAAAGAGCTGATGTCGTTCCCATCTTCAAAAAAGGGAAAAAATGGACCCAGGAAATTATAGACCTATCAGCCTGACCTCAATACCTGGGAAGATCCTGGAAAAGATAATGAAACAACGAATCAGCGAACACCTAGAGGCAAACAAAGTCATTACTAAAAGCCAACATGGGTTTGTCAAAAATAGATCATGCCAGACAAATTTTATTGCATTCTTTGACCAAGTGACAAAATTAGTGGATCAGAGGAATGCTGTGGACATAATTTACATGCGACTTCAGTAAGGCATTTGATAAAGTAGATCACAACCTACTACTTGACAAGATAGAAAAATGTGGGGTAGACAGCACCACCACCAGATGGATCTGTAGCTGGTTGACAGCCGTACTCAGCGTATGGTCCTCAATGGAACCGCATCTACATGGAGGGAAGTGTGTAGTGGGGTGCCCCAGGGCTCTGTTCTGGGCCCAGTGCTCTTCAACATCTTTATCAACGATTTGGACGAGGGGATAGATGGGTAACTCATCAAATTTGCAGACGACACCAAGCTGGCAGGAATAGCCAACACTCCAGAAGACAGGCTTAAGATAGAGAAGGATCTGGACAGACTTGAACACTGGGCGCTATCTAACAAAATGAAATTCAATGATGAAAAAAGCAAGGTTCTACATTTAGGCAAGAAAAACCAAATGCACAGATATAGTATAGGGGGTATCTTGCTCAATAATAGTAACTGTGAGAGGGACCTCAGAGTCCTAGTGGACAATCACCTAAATATGAGCCAGCAGTGTGCTGCGGCTGCCAAAAAGGCCAACACAGTGCTAGGCTGCATTAACAGAGGGATAGAATCAAGATCACGTGAAATGTTAATACCACTTTACAATGCCTTGGTAAGGCCACACTTGGAATAGTACATCAAGTTTTGGTCACCGCAATGTAAAAAAGATGTTGAGACCCTAGAAAGAGTACAGAGAAGAGCAACAAAGATGATTAGGGGACTGGAGGCTAAAGCATATAAGGAACGGCTGCTGGAATTGGGTATGTCTAGTTTAATGAAGAGAAGGACGAGGGGGGACATGATAGCAGTGTTCCAATATCTCAGGGACTGCCACAAAGAAGAGGGAGTCAAGCTATCTTCCAAGGCGCCTGAAGGCAGAACAAGCAGCAACGGATGGAAACTAATCAAGGAGAGAAGCAACCTAGAACTAAGGAGAAACTTCCTGACAGTTAGAACAATTAACCAGTGGAACAACCTGCCTCCAGAAGCGGTGAATGCTCCAACACTGGAGGTTTTTAAGAAGAGAATGGACAGCCATTTGTCCAAAATGGTATAGGGTTTCCTGCCTGAGCAGGGGGTTGGACTAGATGGCCTCCAAGGTCCCTCCCAACTTTACTATTATTATTGTTGTTGTTGTTGTTGTTGTTATTATTATTGTTATTATTATTATTATAGTAAGTATAATTTGCAGAAAGAAAATTGGACTTCTAAAAAATAAATAGAATTTTATACACATGTCCTTGACTTACAACCAGAGTTTGGACTGGAAAATTCATTGTTAAGCAAAACTGTCATTAAGTGGGGCATCACATGACTGCACCTGACTTTATGATCTTTGTTTACTGCAGTCATAATCATGTGACCATAACTTCCGCTATCCTGCTAGCTTCTCCATTAACTTTGCTTCACAGAAGCCAGCTGAGAAGGTTGCAAATAGGGATCAAGTGGTAATGCTACATCCATTGTAAAAACACGTCAGTTGCCAAACACTCAAATCATGATCAGGTGATCAGGCGATGATTGTAAATCACTTTTTTTCAGTGCTATTGTAACTTTGAATCGTCGCTAAACAGTTGTAAGTCAAGGACTTCTATATTACAAAGTACCCAGAGTATATTAAGTCACTTTAATAATTTCCTTAGTTTCCCTTTAAAAAATAAATGTTGCAAACTCAGTTAATTGCAAGACTAAAGGATATTCACCTCATTCAGAAATGATGGTTAAATTAAACTTAGTTCCACAATTTTAAGGGGGAAGGGGAGACAAAGTAAAAAGAATAACCAGAAGTTGATTTTATATAGTGTCCTACACATCAACCTGTAGTTATCAAAAAGGGGCTTCTACATTTGTTCAAGATATGATTAATTTAATCTTCTTTGCTATTAATGGAAGTGAACACTTAAGTAAGACATGAAGCAAAGATTTCATTTAGATTTCAAGCCAGATTTAGCCAGGCTTTAGTCAAACGTGAAAAAGATTATTCCACAAATAAGATATTATCCATACTATAGCATCAAGCAACTCCAACCTTCCAAAGAAACTTACTGTAAAAATTGATTTACAATCTTGTTATGCTGATGTTATCAAAACTGCATAGAAGTCCATCAACTGAAGGACACTCAGTGAACCCTGCCCTTCAAAGAGATCAACCTACTCTCTAGTTCCACATAAAACCTGAAATAAATACGGATATTTCGGTTCATCCAGAAATATCCAGACCTGAAACTTTATTACCCATGAATCTTTGGCCAGGATGACTGAGGCTGATTTACACAGCACTGGAAGACATCAAATAATATACTTACATTTTAACACTCAGGATCACTGTTCATATCCTCAAGCTGTACAAGGTAAATATTATACCTTACAAGTACACAAATAATAGCTACATTTGTTTCAATTACACCAACTGAACCAGATATATGTATCCCAATCAACACAAATACAAGTTATTTTATCTGCAATCCTAAGCAAAGTGATCATTATAGGCTATTCAGTCATTTTTGAGTATTTCGTGTTAGCCAGAACAGAAAAGTCCTCCTGCTCATCAACATAATAAAAAAAGCTCCATTGAATATGTCTGTACAAACATACTGCAAAAAAGAAACCTTAATAAATTTCCACCCATCGTCAGTCTACTTCATCCCAGTTTCATCCAACAACACCCAGTAACACTGAGCCCTGCTTGTTTCATTAACTTCAACTCTGTCAGTCTGATGAAACAAAGAGCTTTGTGATACCGCAAAACTGTGTGTTTATTGCATAATATGATACCTGGCTGGGAAGGATCCGGTTCTCGCCCTGGATATCTCATTCTTCCTGCTTCCTCTCCCAACCCTACAATGATTCAGAATTCCTTCAGAAAAGTAGTAATAAAAACATTTCTTGGAAGAGGGAAAGGCAAGTTTTCATTAATAAACTGTCATAAAACATGAACAAGCAATTTAGATAGTGGCTTGCAGAACTGTTCATATAATTATGTCATGTCTGTGGCATAGTCATTTTAATGTTTATTTGTTTATTTTCATTTCTCTGTGGCAAATAAATTTAACAAACAAATAAATAAAATAGTATAAGAGCTATATAAATCATGGCAGGCTGGGGGATTCTGGGAGCTGAAGTCCACAGGTTTTAATGTTGCCAAGGTTGGATATTAATAATAGATATTAATAATATATAAATAAATAATAGGACTATGTCAAAGATACACATGGAGATTTATTTTGGATAGAAACAATTTCATTCTGCTTTCTGCGGACAACCTATCACTTTTAGAAACTGTCTTCCCTTTGAAAATTGAAAGATCATGGACGTGATAGCCTTGTTATATGGATCAGACTTTTTAATCCCTGTATCCAACCGTTGCCTGCTTTGGCAGCAGCTCTTCAGGACTTTCTGCAGAACATCTTCATCCCCTTCTTACTCTCAAAAAATATTTCCAGAGAACAGAACATGCTGCAAGCACACAAGTCATATCCAGAACTAGGACAGCTTGTTAATTGTCACAATGCTTTAAGTCAAGACCTAGCAAGCTTTCCAAGGACTTCCCGGGCTACGCATGCTTTTCTGAACAAGTGGTGTATATTTATCAGAATGGAAGCTCCATGTTGCAATGTTTTGTTCCAAATAACCCAGCATCATCCGTGATCATTACCATCATGCAGAACTTCTCCAATATATAATCGACTATACAAAATACTTCATATATATCTTTAAGTTCTTTAAACTTTAAAAAGTTCTTTAAAAATACAATATATTATATACCATGTGTGTGTGTTGTATTCTTTAAAACAAACCCACCTAAATATATATTTAGTATTTGATTCATTTGTTTATTATAATTTCTATCCTGCTCTTATTGACCTTCAATTCAATTTCCTGAATGCTTGTTGCCTGAACCTTAAATATTTTATGTACCACTTTGTTCAGAATGATTGGATTCACATGTCTTTTATCAACTTTACTGCTAACCTGAGATCAAACAAATGGAGGATAATGCTTTTTCACAATTATTAACCAATTATAGTGATAAGGAAATTAGGCACAGATGAAACTGGGGAATGCTCTGTTCTGTTGATCCTCAGTTATCTGTAGCCTGGCTGACTGTTGTTAAAATGCTAAACAATGTTTCCCATGGTCTGATACCATTACAAATGTTCCATTCTCATGTGGAGAGGCAGAACCAGCCAGTTTATCAAAGGTTTAACTCTGCATGTGGCCCACAAGCACTGCTTTTATGCCTCCTGAGCCATGTCAGTTTAGATAAAGCCAGAAAATTGGCCTGCATGATTTTGGGGATGAACAAAATTAGTGCCTTAACAAAAAAAAGTATACACGGGATTAGACTGCATTAGGACAGCAGCATTTATTTTATTTTTTATTTTCTAAACATTAGCATATATGGACATCTGGTTTGAAATCATTCATACAAAACTGAGGATCAGCCACAGGACATACGTGTGAAATGTCATTTTGCACAAGGAGTATTTTTCCAGAGTCTTTGGGGATTAGCTTAGTTTAAGCCACTCTTAATATTGTTTACTGGAGCCACAAATAGATAAGATTAACTTTTCACATTCAAAAACCTTCCTCTTGCCTAAAGCAACCCAGCACCATTCATTAAACTTTACATTGCTCTCTCTCTCTCTCTTCTCCTTTCTTTCTGACACCAAAGCTAGCTTTGAAAAATCTTTTTAGAGCATTTATTATGATCAAAATAGCAACATGAGGTATCAGAGTAGAGAACAGACCAAAAATTCTTACTTTCTAAACAAAAAAGCCAACTGATATATCAAAATGAGTGGGGCATTCTCTCTCATCCTATTAAACAATGAAGTCCCATGGTGCCATCCCAAGGTAGATATAACCTCATGGAAATATAAGTGTCTTGCTATGGGACCTCAGTGTAAATGACCATTCAGCTCTACTCACCACCACACAAGAAGTGATAGTTTAGACCCAACAGTAAGTTTTTAAAACCACAAAAAGGGTGAGGATGTGACTAACAATCATCATGCATTGCTCACTGTCCATTACTATGTACTACATAGCACATTCCTTTGGGAAGATAAGCAGCATGAAAGTGCTTGCCTGTCAGCACAGGTGATTAGGAAAAAGGTTGCAGTCTATGATCTGGTAAGCTTCCCTAGGTGAGGTTACTTCAGATACTTTGCAGCAGGGAGGAGGCTGTTAAGGAGAAAACACCAAATCCATCCTAAAAGACTAACAGCAAAAAGGAATCCAGGGGTAGAATGATGGGAAATGGAGTCTTCATCATCATTGTCTGGAGAGATTCAGGATCCTTACCATGAATCCATGGTAGAAGAGATACTATTAACCCTAGTACAGACATGTCAAACACAAGGCCTGCGGGCCGGATGCAGCCCGCGAAGTGGTTTCATGTGACCTGCGAAGCCATCCTGGAAACAGTGAGGAAACGGCCCCCTCTGCCTTGCCCTGGCCCTGGCCAGCTGGGAGCCAATGTACAATTTTGTGGTGGCCATCTATGCTGAAACGCATTCAGTCTTAGCTCCATAAGCCCCCCCCCACATGGCATGAGAGGAACAATGAGGCTCCTCCAGTGGACCATGCCTTGGCACTTGCCCTGGTCCCACCCCCTTCTGCCAGAGACCCTCAGATCTATCCCACTCCTGCCCAGGCCCCCACAGGCACCCTTGATGCGAACGATGTAGAGCTGGCCACACCCACCCAGTAGGCCACACCAACTCCATCCACACCCACCCAGTAGGCCGCACCCACCCTGGCCAGACCCACCCGGCCCCCTGAGGGCAACCGCAATGTTGATGCGTCCCTCAATGAAATTGAGTTTGACACCCTTGCCCTAGTAGGTCAAGAGTTGTTATATTTTATTTTAGGGTACTATTTGCATAAGTGCCCAAAGAATTTCAACAGCTTCTTCTCGGTCATTGTTGCAATTGCTATTTTTATCTTTTGTGTCATTCATGTCATTGCATATGTAACAACTGCTTTTCTGAAATCAGCCAATGTTGTCATCAAATGAGGGGAGGAGAGAAGAATAGCTCCTTTGAAGCCATTCAGCAACTTTATGGTTGAATTAAATTTTAGAACAAGGACTTCCTTGGTTGAGAAATCACACTATTTGTTTCAACAATATTAAACACCCTTAAAACCAAGGAGTTCTTTTTTTCCCTATAAATCACAGCTGTTTGAAACAAGGAAGGAAAATCTTTATTGCTTAAATGTTATCGGCACAACAATTTTACCCCACTAAATTCTCTCCCCACTAAATTCCACTGTATTTAAGCTGTGAGCAAAGTGAATAACCCATGGACCACGGGATGCATAACTCCCCCAGGAACATTTCTGCAGCTCCTAAGAGTGTTTTATTTTCAGCTGTTTCTTGTTTGCATAAAGGTGATTGGATGGAAAAATAGGCATTAAGCCTATTTTGTTCTTTGTAGCATTTCTAAACTTCATGAAAACCAAGCTACATTTTTTGTTTCCCCCATTTGTGTAGCCCTAGGTCTCAATAAAGTTGCCCACCCATGCAGTGTGCTAACTCCTATTATCTCCAGGAGAAAGAAAGAATGAGAGAAAGAGAGAAAGAGAGAAAGAAAGAAACATGGGGTTGGGTAGTGTTTTCATGGAGTGAAAGAAAAATTTAGGTTGCATGTGGGTCACCTGCAATCTTTTTCAGTTCAGTGGTTTTTGACTCTGAAAGTATTTGTGAATGGATTTCTTGTTATATATTGCCTGGGGCATACCTGGTCAGAACAGTAGGCATCCACACCCAACATACAATGAAGAGCAAAAAAGATATACAGACTTAGAATACAGAGCAAGTTGAGTTGGATTTGCAAACGTCTTAGAATGCTATTTAAACTCCACACTCCTCAATGAAACCTGATGAGAGAACCTTGGAGCATCTATTGCAGTGCGTAACACTGCATATCCATGTAAGTTCCTTTTATGTATTTATGAATAAAGCACAAATGTTACTGAACACGCTAAGCCTTTGGTAACCTCATTCTAGGAGTGGCCAGCCCAAGTATATATTATAACTGTAAACCTGGCTGCCACCACTTAAGAGAATTGGGGCATGAATAACAGGGCCTTAAACTGCCTGCAGCCAGTTACCACATATATAATAATCCAATTAAAAAACTACTTTTGCAAAAAGCCAACTGGCTCTGACCATCCTGGAACAAATGCCAAAGTCAGCAACAACTCGGAAAAGGTCTGTTGAGCCTCCCATAAAGATACCCCATGTGTTAGCCTTACATGATGGCAAGAATCCAGTTTGCCCAAGAATATCTTGACCCACTGCATGCCAAGAACAGAATATTGAGGGAGGAGAAAAATTAAAGATCAGGGTTAGCTTTATTTGATAATGTTTGCTGGTTAATCCTGACACTCTTCTTCTCTCGGGCAGGAAATGTTTTAAATCAAATTTCTACAGACTGAGAAAAACAAGGCCAGTAGAACAGTTCTTCCTTGAAGATAAGTATCAGACAAAGAATTCCTAAAATAGTTTTCTGTATATCTCTGGTGTTATGCACAGAGCTCACCTTCCCCCTCCCACTAGGGATCTAATGGGTTCAGCAGAGGAGAGTCAGAACATAGAACATAGAATAATAGAGTTGGAAGGGACTTCTTTCTAGTCCAACCCCCCCCCCCCCACTCAAGCAGGAGACCTTATTTCAGATAAATGGTTGTCCAGTCTCTTTATAAGACAAAGTACAGGAACACTGAAGAAGTCTCTTATTCAGTGTTTTTGTACCCTGGTAATTTTAAGATATGTGAACTTCAGCTCCCAGAGTCTGGCTGGAGAATTCTGAGAGTTGATGTTCACACAAAGTTGCCATGATTAGGAAACAATGCTCTAATGCCTAACAGATTTAGGACATTTTACTTTATATAAGAATGCTTTAAGGTCTCTGATGGTGCAAGATTACTAAAGCTTTTCAGAAGGTAGCTCTGTAGACAGGGTCTTCTTAGTAACTCACTGACTGCCAAATCTGCCCCAAAGATGTGCCAAGTTTTTTGTCTGCTGTCCTTTCTAAACCAGGCAAGATTTTATTTGTCCAACAATCAAACTGCTGTGTTCATACCGTAATTCTCATTATAATCAAGATGATTCCTGTCCTTGTCTTCAGCTGTTATACTTACTTGTGTTTTAGTTTTACTTGTTTAATCCTGTTGGCTGCTAAGAGATATTGTCTATATATTTTTTAAACCTCAAAAAAGAAGTATGGCGTTTCTCTCTCTGATCTCTTTCCTGTAATTCCAAAAGTACAGTAAAAAGGTTTGGCCAAAGCCTCCTAGACTGAAGCTAGAGGCCACTGGAAATATGTGGCTGCTATTGTATCCTGCAGGTGTTGTCACAACCTTGCCAACTTCTGCTCTTATCACTGGAAACAGATAACAGAGGCTGAAAAACATGGAGAGGAAAGTAACACCAACAATAACTGAGGAAGAGAGTAGGAATTGATACAGGACTGTAATTTGGGGGTGGCAGTCTCACAATCCTTCTCATCTAATTGCAAATAGTGCAGTTGGGTGAGATTTGAAGCTGCACTGCATACATTAAAACATCAGAAAGAATGATTGCTCTTATACCAGGCTTGAGGCACTGAAATGAAACTAGTTTGACCAAAACAGCTTTTTGAAAATGAAGGACTGCCAAGTCAGACTTAAGACAGTATCACTTATATGCATATAGTTAACGGCAAAAATCCAAGCAAATCTTTGAATTCAAAAGAATTTCCTTTAAGTACACCACATTTAAATGTTCCATTTAAACTTAAGAGTCAGTGACTCAAATCAAAACTGCATTTTGCATAAAGCTTATTAATGCTATCAGCAATACATGTGCTTTTTAAAAAATGCATTAAAAAACTGGAAAACAGAAAAACTCCTAATTTGTGAGATGACATTGCAAAGAAAGGTCATTGAGGTATTTTTTTTTGTCCTCCCTAAAAAGGAAGGAGGAACATTTTGAAGCAAAAAAAAAAAAATAAAATGCGGCAAGTGGGATTTTTAGATTTGATTATTTTTGTTTATTTTCAGCCTTGTTACACAAGATAAGACTCAAGGTTTAGGAATTCCCAGAGCATCAAAACAATTGACTTCTTCTTCCTCTATTATTCAAGCTAAGTGTTGTGGTTTTATATTGCATGCAATCCAGCAGTCTAAATCAGTGAAAAATAACTAATCATTTGCTAAGGACAGAAATAATTATAGTTTAGGCATAATATTACAAGGCTACATTAACAGAACTATCTAATGGACCATTTTGATGCTCAATTTATATCACTCATTTATATTTTAGCACTTAGAATAGCTTGAACTCAAATTCCCTGCTAAAGCCCAAGATCCACTTCTAACTCCCAGTTCAGGTAAGGTAAGGTAAGGTAGGGTAGGGTAGGGTAGGGTAGGGTAGGGTAAGGTAAAAGGCTACTTAGTGTGACAGACTGGCCCTAGAGCTACCTTTCCACAAACACTCTGATACTATGCCATCTTCATGACCCAGTCAACAGAAATTCATTTGCTTCTTGAGAAAAATCTTGACTCTCAGTGTGTAATTTGTGTTTCAATGGGCACATTCTGCTACGTAATTATCTATAAAATGCATACATATAAAATTGCTTTTTGAAACAATTCCTCCACTAGAAAGATGTTTATAATTTTCATTTTTTTTTAAAAGTACATATTAATAATCCTGATACATTTTCCTGATTTTATAGCAAGCAAAGAAACATGCACTGATCAGCATTATCAAACTTGTATAAGAAGAACAAGTTTTACTTTAGCACAAGACACACTCATGTTTTTAATTTTAAAACTGATGGATACATTCCAGGAACTCTACTCCATAATAGATGGGAGTGAGTTATTATCTCAAATGTTTTGAAGATAGTAGAGATTAAAATGTTCAGCCAACTAATCTGCACTAGGATGGCTAGAAGCATCTTGTGGATGTTCATCACCTGGCCTTAAAAACCTAACTGCCAAGCAGCTGGGGGATGGTAAGGAAGATAAAGTTGAAGCAGCACTGATAGGTTCAGTAAGGCTCAAAGGTTTCCAGAATCAAAGCCCAAATGATTCAGTACAATTTTAGACTATGGAGTAGGGCAGAGAACTTTACATAGCTTTTGGGCCCCTAAAACGGAGAATAGGGTCACCAAATACACCAGGTAATGCTTTATGGAATTTCAGAAAAGGGAGCATGAATTAGCAGAGAAGGTAGTTTTGAAGCTCCTTGCCATGCTTTTAGTGTCTGCTGGTTATCATGACAAGGCAATACTAGCTAAATCCTGAAATGTTGGAGGGACTCTATAGAGGCCATAAGAATTCTTAACAATTCTAGGAAGAGCCAGTATTTACAGGTATCTAGCAGCTGGGAATTGCTAGAGCAGCAGGTAAACAGCCTTGGCGGTAAGCCACTGAATGACTAATAATCAGGAAGAAGTAGAGTTGATGTCTGTTGGGGAGTGGAGAATACAGGCAAAGCAAACAACATAAACATAACTTTTGATCCTGTTACAGAAGTCCACGGGGTGCTTAGAATGCAAAACAATCTGCATTTGAAATGTCTTCCTTACCATTGTGTTTCTATGCAGTTACTCACCTGGGGCTTGCAAACATTAGCAAGCTAACATTTCCTGGAAACATCACAAGTTGAAGAGACAGCGAATCAATCCCCAGGCATTCCATTCTCAAAATCTTGCATCTTTAATACATTTAGAGCTCTATCTACTGCTCCATATAGAAAACAGTTACTATTGCATTGCTTATAAGGATCCCTCCACTATTGAGTACATTCAAAAACTAGTAATTAATTCAGTGATTAACAAGCTCAAGAAACAAATGGATAACAAGTCCCTACTCACTTGCTTCAATTTATGGTAGATGCAGATTCTGGGTACCATTCAAGGTGCTAATGGTCTTCTACAAAGCTCCTGGAATAGAACCAGGAAATCTGTTGAACTGCATCTCTGTAATTGTTTCCAACTGTTAATAAGAACCAATAGAGTCAGCATGAGAGGAATCCCATCAATTAAGCAATGCCATTTTATGGGAAACAGGAGGGGTGCCTTCTTTGCTGCTACACCACCATTTTAAATAATATCCAGAGGTCCATTTGGTGAACTCAGATACAGTGATGATGAGTATACCTTGGAAGACCTGAAGGACCAAGTTAGGGACAGATTTTCATGCAGAAAATCTATCTAAGAATTGGCACCAATTTAATGGCATGTAATCAATCAATCATATCTGATGTAAGTTTTAATTTTCTGCCTGTGGGATAGAGAAGAATATGATGAGACTTGGAACAGTGATTTTTGAATACTAAGAAACAGAGGAAGGTGGTTTCTATCATTTTAGAGAACTGACACACAAGATCTGTCTGCTAACCAATACTGAATTTACACTGTGGTCTTTGCTTGCTGAGCCCAGATGCTATTTTAAAGTAAATGAGATGCTGTATCAATGAATGAAGCATTCTAATATATACTACCTGTGGTTTCAGGGACCAAGTTAGGAATATCTTATTGTTTGGGAATATCCTCTGCACTACAACAACAAAATCTATAACTTTTTTGAAAGAGAATTGTTCTCTTTGTTGTCATCTAGATACTGTATACCAATCTATTCCGATTTGGTGTTTCCAGATGTTTTGAGTATACTGACAGGAAATTCAGTACTACCAAGTTGAGGAAGGCCAAGATGTATCACTCTTTAATGTACTAATCCCATCTAGTCCTATTTCCTCAAACACACGCATTGTAAACCAGTTTAGGAAGCTGGTTCTCTTGTACTCCTATGATGAGTTCTACATCAAAGAGTTTATTTTTATCCTATGAAGAACTTATGAATGCAAATGCTTCCAAGAAAGCCTCTATGTATTATTTTCAATGATAGTCTCTGAGCTTGAAAGCTAGCAAAATAAAAGTTTCTGAGAACTCTCTTGTAAAGAAAAGAATAGTCCTTGACTTATATCAATAATGGAACCTGCCAATAATGGTTGTAAGTCATGAAATTGTAAAGTCCATGTGACCGACCCAATTTTATGACCTTTTTTACAATAATTGTTAAGCAAATGACATGATCGTTTAAAAGATTTTTACTGTAGGGGGTAAAAAGGCATACACAACTGCAACCATAATAATTACTTATTCATCCAAAACATATGCTCTTAAAAACAAAAGTAGATGGATGGGTTAATTTGTTTAATCGGGCAGCCTTTGCATTTCTCCAAATGTTTACACAGTGTTCTATAATTGCAGAAAAATTGAGAAGAAATGACCTAGATCTTTGGACATGGTAATAAGATCAGTGTTTATTATAACAAGAAACCACTAGTGCTTATTTCAGTGGAAGTTATGTTCCAAATTTTTAGGGTCAGCCCAATGTATTATGCTGCATAAGAAAAAAACAAGATTTATGTTATTTATTTATGGTGCATTTTTACTTTAGGTACAACTAGTCAATGTTGACAATACAACGGCATCCTCCACTGTAGCTGAAAGAAGTTGATTAGCTTTGGAGTTGCAGAATACACACCATTTTCTCCATCATCTTGCTATCACTTCCCAGCAGCCATTATTCCTGCCACTTTAACTGCCTCATTCAGTCTAACAACAGCCCCAGGTACTGAAAAATGCATAAAATTACTGGGCATATCAGCGCATTTTCCACTTGGGGTAGAATTTTCAATACTCTACAAATCCTTAAGCCCCAAGCAATATGTGGTATAGGAACTTTGTATTTAATCTTGCAAATCCTCCACTCCTTCTTTGTCTCTAAATTCTCCCCCTCAGCCCTACTTACTTCCTTAATTTGCCATAAATTATATTCAAGAGCCACGAGTGTGCAATGCATGTTGCTTGGATCATACTTGCTACCTCCTCCTGTGAGTTGACCCGAGAACTATCATAGCTCCATCTGGGAAGTGATTAGCATATCATGAAAACCAGGTGCTATGGCTTGTTGCTCCATGAAAAAAAACAGAAAAAGAAATTGCAAACAATCTGCATAATATATCAAACAATCACAGAAAAACTTATTTGTTATTGGTTGGCCAAACCTATGTATGAGAAGCCACAGAATCCGTAAACACCAGTTTATTCATAACCCATATTGTGCTTTAATGTGACATACAAAATTTGATAGCCTGTTATTCTGTTCAGAATCCCAAGATTTTTTTTTAAAGCCAAGCTCGTAATCATAGATTTAACCTGGAATGTTATAATGAAAGAAATCGGTTGTCTCCATACCCCACGCATTACTGCTTGCTGGAAATAAGATGGTATGCATAGTAAATTGTTCGACATCTTCACACATTTCTTATAAATATGACCCATAACTTGAATTTATACATGATTTTATGTAAAGAAGCCGCAACTGGCTGGGTACACACATCAGACTCTTAGATTACACCAATATGGCTGGTTCCTACCCTTGAGCCTCAAGATGTAGATTACTAATTCTGTTATCCTACAATAATAATTAAATCACCATAAGGTGTGCAGCGGTGGTGAGGGGGTGTAGGAGAAAAATAATCTGTAGCAAATTCCACTTTAGAAATCTCATCTTAAGCGAAGTGGAGAAACCATCAGTTCTGCTAGCCAAACTATGCAAACCAGTGTTATTCCAAGGGGAATGCTCAGAAGAGAGGTTTCGGAAATCGGTCCCCATCTAAACATAACCCAGGTACTGTTTGGGAGATGGGCTGAAGCAAAGGCTTGGCTGGCAGGAGTTCAGCATTCTTGGCCATGCTAGAAGACTGCAGACATAAATCATCCTGTTACATAATACTGTACACGAATAATATACACCACATTTTAAGAGATCAACTGAAAAAGGTCCCTAGCATAAAAATCTTTCAAAGTAAATTTCTGCAGATGTAGAAACAAAGGTAAAAGAGGGAGTTAATTACCACGTAACTCTGGCTTCCACTTTGATTGAGAATCAAAGAATTGCAGAATAAGAAATATAGCATGCTAAAAACTATATAGCCCATTTTTTCTATATAAAGATGGGCTGAGAGAAAGATCTATAGAGAGGCAGCATGTCATAACCAGGCTAACAATGTTCTCACACAGCTAAGGTTAACAGATGATCATTTTCTGGGCAACTTATGGCAGAAAGGTACCATATCTAGGGAATAACACAACTATGGCCTTGCAACCTAGAAGGCAGTTGCTTATTTCCTTTTCTGCCTGTCTTGGTGACGTAAACATAATGGGTGGTGACGGGTGACAATCTTATAGCATCACAGATATTTCCTTCTGAACAAGACTACACCCAGTTCCACCTTATGGCTCCACCAGAGTTGTGAAGACCTGCTCCACTCATGGCTAGTAAAACAAGATATAATGATCAGCAGTACAAGCAATTCTTACTTTCTTATATTAAGCCTAAAATAACATATAAGGTTTCCAAGTTCTATGTGGTGGCATATAAAATTAGACAAAGAATAATTAAGAGCAATTGAACTTGTTTGACTAGGGCAGGGATCTGCAACCTTGACAACTTTAAGACTTGTGGACTTCAGCTCCCAGAATTCCTCAGCCAGCTATGCTGGCTGAGGAATTCTGGGAGCTGAAGTCTACAAGTCTTAAAGTTGTCAAGGTTGCAGACCCTGAACTAGGGAATGGCCTTGTCTCTGCATTACCAGCTGGCAATTTTTTTTATGTCAGCTACTGTCAACTGTGTCTTCCTCAGATTTGTCAGAGGTTTTGTAATTCTACATTATAAGTTAATTTTAACTAATAAGTATGACGCCCTTTAGCATATTTCTCTATGCATCGTTCCTCCCTAATTATTTTTGGATGTTCTGGATATTTGGAAATTACTTTTTTCTCCCACCCCCACCCCGCTTTCTTTCTGCTGGTTAATGACCACAATAACATTATTTGATTTGAGGTTGTGAAGACCTTCTTATTCCATTAGTTATTTGAGTTATTTTAAAATTGGGTACTTTATAAAAGGATACTTCAAGATTCTTTTTACATATATATTATGGTGTTGAGTCGATTTGATTATTAGATAGATTTTCCCCATCTGGAATATTGGCTTATTTAATATCGTATTTTTGTTAACTAAGGATGAGGAAGCTAATAATTATTCGTAGATCTGTTATGTAAGGGGAGGAGAACCAATCAGTTTCTTTTTTAATCTATTCATCTTTCAGCATCCAGGTAGGGTGGACCCTTTATGTTCAATGTTATATATGTTCAACATTTGGGCTTTTTTCTTTTCCTGTTTTTTTGTACACAATTTTTTTTCTTTTTTTCCTTGTTAGTGTTGGATGTTTTTCAGTTTTGTATTTTATTCTTGTTGATAAATGAAAATAAATATGTTAAGAAAGGGTATTTCAAGATTATTAACTTTGTTCTGTCCAGTTCTATTATAGCAACTGCCTGCATAAGTCATCCTACTGTTTTCTACCTCTCTTGCTGCCAAAAATTCAGAGGCAATGTACTAAATACAGCACTGTGACTATTCACCCACATCCTGTACAGTCCCCCCTGGCAGGCAGAAATTGCAAGGTAGAGATTCAGGTAGAGATCTTTCTCTATCCCCCTCTTCCTCTGCTTCTCCCCCTTTCCATTTTAAAACCAAACAAACATGAAAATGACAGGAATAAAACCCAGGGCATTGTTTTTTTCAAGCAATGGGTTTTTCTATTTAGCTACGGTTTCTATTCCTAAATAGCAAGTCTTAATTATTTCTGATAAAACAGCAACAAAACCAGACTAATAATTTCTGTGGCCTTGTGTGGTTATTGATACTATATTGTGTGGGAAATCTTTTATCATAATTAGAATGATTAAAGAGAAAATAAAGTCAGCCTTTTAAAATTAAGACATTTGGGCTCTTTATAAATTAGATCATGACCAACTACTTCTCATGGTTGCTTACCCGGCCGCAGCATGCCAGCAACCGGTCCGCATAAACAAGCAAAGCCCCATCTGCGGGATGCAGGCAGCACACAAAACCATGCACCCTCCAGTCCGCGGAAAAACCTCTTTCCACATAACCGGTCCCTGGTGCCCAAAAGGTTGGGGACCTCTGGCTTAGGGTACACATTCAATCTGACTGTTTATCTGCCATCAAGTCATTGCCAACTCTTAGTGATGGTAGTTTTCTTCATGATGATCTATCCCTAATCTGGTCTTTCAGGTCTCTCAAGGGCACCCCGCATTGTATATGAATCCATCCATCTTGTTGCTGGTCATCCTCTTCCTCTTTCTTTCCACCTTCATTAGAGCCTTTTCCAGTAAGATACTGTCACATGATGTACCCAAATAAAAATAGTTTGAGCCTGATCATTTGTGTCTCAAGGGAGAATTCTGGGTTGGTTGCTTTGATGATCCATCAGTTTATTTTCTTGGCTGTCCAATGGTATTCTTGGAGTCTTCTCCAATCCGAAAGTTCAAAAGTGTCAATACCTATCTTGCTTCTTCAAAACAATTCAATCTACCATGAAGACAATTCATTCTACTGTGAAGATCATCCATCCTTGGCTTTTTTATTATCTCAAGGGAGAGTCTTATTCAACCTTTCACCCATGCTTCTCCAAACTTGTCCCATTAGTAATAGAAATACAAATGCCATTCTTCATATGAAAATCCACAGCAGAAAAAAGACACACCTCACTCAGGATTGTATTGTAATTTATTTCCCAATCCAGAAGAACCAGATGGATTTGGGCAGGCAATATGGTACCCACAGGTCCCTCCCTTGACACCTCGCCCTAGCAGAATGTAAGAAAAATTTAAAAGTATTTTATTTTTTTAAAAGTGGCAAAATAAAATGCAGACCTTCAACATAATCATAATGTATCAGGATACCTTTAAACCTCATATAGCATCACAGGCTTTCTAGGAAAGTAAAAGTTATAGGTGGCTTCAGTTTAATACTTAGTTTGTAATCTGGAAGCCGAGTCATGGCAACAGAGCTTCTTTTTTGGTTTGAAATGTTTCATTACTTTTATCCAAGTAGCTTCTTCAGTCTGAGGAAGCAACTTGCTTATTAGACTGAGGAAGCTACTTGGATAAGCAGCGAAACATTTCAAACCAAAAAAGAAAATAAGTCCAGTTGCCATGACTCAACTTCCAGACAACTCTACTTGGATGACTGAGAATTTTCATGGGCTTTGTTTGTAAATTTGCTCCTCCCCCCCCCCCTTTGAAATTAGGATGAGCTAACAGAGTGTAGCTTCATCAATTTTTCTTTTGAGTTGGCTATACAGATTATATCAATTCTACGTAAATCCACAATATATGTCATTTTGTAGAGGGAAAAACCACAACATGCTGCAAAAATTGGAGGTGCAGAAAATACCTATCTTCTTGTAAACCATCATTTTAAAGCCATTTATAAAGATTCTTCTGTTCCACAAGATAGCTCATTTATTACCGTAGACCGAATGAGAAGAGCAGAGAAGGGGAACCTTGCTATAATTTTTTTTTTCTAGCTCAGGAAAAAACTCAGGATGCAAAAGAATAGGAAGAGACTACCAAAACAGTAAATAATAATAATAATAATAATAATAATAATAATAATAATAATAATAATAATAATAATAATAATAATAATAATAATAATAAAGTTGGAAGGGACCTTGGAGGTCATCTAGTCCAACCCCCTGCTCAGGCAGGAACCCTACACCATTTCAGACAAATGGCTGTCCAGTCTCTTCTTAAAAACTTCCAGTGTTGGAGCATTCACCGCTTCTGGAGGCAGGTTGTTCCACTGGTTAATTGTTCTAACTGTCAGGAAGTTTCTCCTTAGTTCTAGGTTGCTTCTCTCCTTGATCAGTTTCCATCCGTTGCTTCTCGTCCTGCCTTCAGGCGCTTTGGAGAATAGCTTGACTCCCTCTTCTTTGTGGCAGCCCCTGAGATATTGGAACACTGCTATCATGTCCCCCCTCGTCCTTCTCTTCATTAAACTACACATACCCAATTCCAGCAACCGTTCCTTATATGTTTTAGCCTCCAGTCCCTTAATCATCTTTGTTGCTCTTCTCTGTACTCTTTCTAGAGTCTCAGCATCTTTTTTACACCGTGGTGACCAAAACTGGATGCAGTATTCCAAGTGTGGCCTTACTAAGGCATTGTAAAGTGGTATTAATACTTCACGTGATCTTGATTCTATCCCTCTGTTAATGCAGCCCAGCACTGTGTTGGCTTTTTTGGCAGCTGCAGCACACTGCTGGCTCATATTTAAGTTATTATCCACTAGGACTCCGAGATCCCTCTCACAGTTACTACTATTGAGCAAGGTACCCCCTATACTATACCTGTACATTTGGGGTTTTTTGCCTAAATGTAGAACCTTACTTTTTTCGCCATTGAATTTCATTTTGTTAGATAGCGCCCAGTGTTCAAGTCTGTCCAGGTCCCTCCTGTATCTTAAGCCAGTCTTCTGGAGTGTTGGCTATTCCTGCCAGCTTGGTGTCATCCGCAAATTTGATGAGTTCCCCATCTATCCCCTCGTCCAAATCTTTGATGAAGATGTTGAAGAGCACTGGGCCTAGAACAGAGCCCTGGGGCACCCCACTACACACTTCCTTCCATGTAGATGCGGTTCCATTGAGGACCACACGTTGAGTACGGCCGGTCAGCCAGCTACGAATCCATCTGGTGGTGATGTTGTCTAACCCACATTTTTCTATCTTATCGAGTAGTAGGTTGTGATCTACTTTATCAGTAACTGTTTGAAGGCAGAATGAGGGAGAAAAGGAAAGTCGAGCAGACAATTTGATTTATGGTGGGGAACTCAAATGCACTATATCCATCTCCCACAAATCTAGTTTTCTCCAGTTTTTAAGGGACTAGATTTTCCTTAATTAATGTTGCCTGTATTGCAGTCCCAACACAACTGATGGACAACAAATGCAGGAAATATGCTATTAATAGTAATAGTAGTTATGGTGGTAGCAACAAAGCAGCAGCAATAGTAATGCCACCTTAATGTATAGCTATGTTTGTCAAAATCGGTGGAGTAAAGTATCATAGAGTATATAGAGATAGTAAAGCAGAAGAAAGACTATTAGTTGAAAAGGAAAGGTTAGTTTATATACAATACAGTATAATCTCTGCTAATCATTAAAGCAGCTTTCTTCCACGTGGGGGGGGGGGACATGCCACTACTTCAAGGAAGACAGTCATTACGGTATGGAAACTTCTAAATGGTTCATGGGAATGAAACTCCATTCAGCATCAAAAATGATATTTCACTGGAATTGTTTACCCACAGACCCAAAGCCCCACTCTGTCTTGGGGGGATTCAGATTGAGTTTGTTTTCCCCCCATTTGGACCCTGGGTACTGGGTTAGCATTTCTGCTGCAAAATCTAGCCCAGGGATGAGATGTATTGGCATTATGAGCATACTGATTATACTAAGTCCCATGCTGGCAGATGACCTTGCTTAGAAGTCGCCTATTCTATAGGTGTCATACAGATGTTAGGAAAGGACCGGAGAGATCCCTGAGGTTCTCCACAAAGTACAAATCTCTGGGCAGATTTCTCCTTTCCACTCCACCAACTGGAAGGGCCCCTTAGGAAGAAGAACCATTGCAAAACAATACCACCACATCATTTTCAAGGAGGTGAGCCGGAGGAATACCAAAGCTGAGCATATCAAAAGCTACTGAAAGATTAAAGAGAAGCCAAGAGGCATCTCCAAGTGTGACTAATGCAACTTTCATGCTCTGCCCTGGCCTCAAATTCAACTGCCAAGGCTCTATTAATACAAAGGGAAGCTTAGAGACAGGTCCAAAATTACTCATTAATACTTGAATCAAGTCAAGGCTTCTTCAGCAGGAAGCACATCACAGCCTTTTTTCATAGATAAGGGAAACATTTCCTCAAAGAAAGGTTGCTTACTGCTAAAATTCAACCTTCTGCCACCTTATGGGAACTCTTAACCAAACAGGAGGGCTGAGATCCAACTGAGAAGTGGGAGAACTAATACTGCAAAGGGCCCTATCCACTTCTTTGGGACTCACAGACTCAAATTGAGCCCAGATCACCTCACAGAAGGAAGCCCCAATCGTTTTGATTGGATTGGAATACTCCAATGCACTCTACATGGGTTGTTCTTGAAGACCATCTAAAGTTACAGATGGTACAGAATAGAGCAGTGTGAGCAGTGATGGGGGTGTCATATTATGCTGGTGTATGCCCACTGCTAAAGTGGTTATCAGCTTCTGGGTGCAATTCAAGGTGCTGATCATCATCTATAAAGGCCTTAGTACCTGGTTATTTGAGGGTCCACTTTGTTTGCAATTTTTCTACCCATCTGGTGGGTCAGGCAAAGTGGGCATGTTCCAGGTCCCATTGATTAAATAGTGGGACTTTGTGGGACTCAGGAAACATGGCTTCCCTGGTGTGGTACCTGCCCTCCAGAACAGCATCCCCCGAGATTTGTACAGCTCCACAACCTTAATGGCTTTCAGAAAAAAAAATTAAAAACTGGTTGTTCTTGGGTTAGGCAACTGTGGATCCCCCATGATTTTGGTTTTTTATTGGCAGTGTGTAGTCTTCTGATCAATTGTTTATATGTTGCTTCTCTCTGTTAATAGAGAGCCAGCCAGAGTCATTAAGGAGTTGGATGGCCTTGAAATCAAATATTTTCATTGGACTTGTCTCATGTCAGAAATGCAGGAATTAGAAAGGAGAAAATTAATTTAAATTTAAAAAGATTAAAAACTTTAATAAAAACATAAATTTATATAGTTCTAGCCCAGTGGTGGCGAACCTATGGCACGGGTGCCAGAGGCGGTACTCAGAGCCCTCTCTGTGGGCACGCGTGCTATTGCCCCAGTCCTAGGCCTTCAGCTGGGTTTTATAAAATCTTTCCGCTTTAGGCCTCTGTCGCTGTGTACAAAAAAAAAAAGGTTCAATCAATCAGTCAATTTCAACTTCTCGCGGGAAAAAAAAAGATCTTGCAAAGTTGGAATTGGTTGATTGAATCTTTTAGACCCACCCAGTCTGCTGTTGCCACCGCAGCCACGCCCACCCAATGGGCCACACCCACCTGGCATCCGACGATGTATAAGTGGGTTTGGGGTTGCAGTTTGGGCACTCGGTCTCTAAAAGGTTCGCCATCACTGTTCTAGCCCAATGCTGGCCACATTGATGGCAGGGATATTTCCAAGCAGCAAGTCATTCTATTTTCATCTAACTCCATTAGAACGCTGCAATAATTCTTCACAGCAGATATTCTTACCGATTGTGTTTTCCTAAAAGGGAACAAGTCACATTCAGCAAAGTGACAAACTATTTTCTTTTGCCTTTTGATTTGCTATTGTGTAGGGCAGAATATGAACGCTTTCCAGTGTCCAGTCAGACTCAAAATGGATCTTCCTTCAACGATGCTCCAAGCATATCCTCTGCCACTTCATCTCTCTCAGTAAACCTAAAAGTTAGTTCAACCAAAATTGAAACAATGCTCTAATACTGGATTACAGATTTTTTTTCATAATTGTCTTGGGAAACGGCAATGAAACATCAAAAAAGACTTTGAATGTTGCTCTTACCTCATTCATTAATCTGACCGGACCAAATTATAAAGTTATTCCTCTATAGAACACAAGGAACATTAACACTGCAGGCACAGTCTAAATAGATAAAGTCATATTTCAGTTTCTATGGAGATACTCAATCATCCAGGTCTTGGTTGTCTCAAATATGCTTTTTCAAGAGGCAACTGGATTTTCTTGTTTTTCTTTTAAGGTGTTTCACTTCTCATCTAAGAAGCTTCTCCAGCTCTCAGAGCTGAAGAAGCTTCTTGAACGAGAAGTGAAACGTCTTCAAAGAAAAACAAGAAAGTCCAGTTGCTTCTTGAAAAAGCACCTTTGGATCATATTTCAGTTCTACTTCACCATAAAAAGACATTTGTTTGTAGGGACTGGCACATCCATAGTCTACATTTTTTAACCCTTTCAAAAACAGAATGTCGGTAAAAATAGAGCCCATGTATAAATTTGCTCTCCCCAAAGATTATACTACAACTGTTTACCTGAACTGACAATGGTTTTCTCCATAGACTCTGACTCCAACCTCCAGATATATGAGAATCACAGTACCCAAAATTCCTAGCCAGACTTTATCCCCACTTGATTAGAAGGGCAAAAGCAGCACAATTGAAAGGTAGCAGATTAGAGAAAGCTGCTTAAAATATTTTCAGTATTTGGCAGTAGAACTGTGGCATTATGCATACTGAAGATATACATTACCACCTAATTAATAAGCTCTCTCCCTAAAATATTGAATGCTTATATGTTGCTCTACCTAGGCAAAGAGATGTGTGAGGCTGTAAGTATATGGTCATACTACAACTCAGTCTTAAAACCAGGTTAGTTGGTACGTTTATCTAATGTTAAACCAAGGTTCAAATGTTATTTATTTAAAATATTTATATAGCTGCCCATCTTATAACCAGCTCGGGCTGGCACCATGTTGTAGTTGAATGTAATGGCCCATTCCCACAACATGCCAAAACAATGAATGGGTTCCTATGACACATTGAATCACAAACCACCCAATTACATTTCAGCCTAGTCTACAGGTAATGTGTTGTATGAAACCAGTGAAAATATTGCTCAATAGACTGCTTGAAATCTCTGCAAGACAGCCCAGCAGCCTGTCTTACAAATTTGTTGTCATTTATCTTATGCAAATTCTTGGACTACAAAATGACAATAAGAACAGTTCAATGACAATGTGTACAAATTAGACACTTCGCACTTTGGTCCTGCAAAATTACAGGATTAATTAGATATTTCAGCAACACAGCAATTACAAGGATAGATCTATGACTGAACTACGTCCTTCCTAGCTTTTCTATTCCACAGATATAAACCAAAATTAGAATTTTGTAAGGCAAATCTAATTTGGAATATTCCCGCATTCCTTTATATATTTTATCCCACAGAATCAGAATTCCTTACCTGCGTAGCTTTCAGTTAGGAGTGATGTACCATTTTACAAAAGCATTTTATTCATTCATTTATTTTGTATTATTATGGGCTGCCCACTTCACTAGATCCTACCGCATTAAAATCATCATTTCTCAACTATAAAATCAGTATACTATTGTAAAATGTGATCCCCTAAAACCTATACCAAGCATAAAATCAATAAGAGTAAAATAGCAGCCAATATTTCTGTTCCGCCAACCAGTGTTTTTCAACCTCAGTAACTATAAAATGTGTGGATTTCAACTCCCAGAATTCCCCAGCTAGGAAACACTGCCCCAAAGCTTTGATGAAAGAGAACAGTCTGTCAGTTTCTAGAATACTAGTAAGGTTGGAACTATTCTAACTTCTGAGAAAAATGTCAATTTCTTAGATGAGATCCTTTATCCTTTATGTAAAAGATTTAAACTAATGGCAGACAGTTCAGAAATTGAGATTTTCCCAGAAATGTTTAAAACTGGTGAGACTGTAATCCACAGAATCAGAGAAAGGTGGATTGGATTCCTCTGCAGGAGTAAATCCAATGTTGTGCATTCTATCCCTGAAGCCCAATACTGAAATTTCCAATCAAATTAATTAAAACCAATACCACAGAGTTAACGTGAGAATTCATATCAGCTGACATAGTATTGAACTGGGTTGTGACCTGGATTTTGAAGGCTAAATTAATTTCCCAGCTAATTTGAGATGATGAAGGGATAAATTGCCAACCCTGTGTTCAGTTGCCCATAAAGATGGGAAATTGTCAATATATAATTCCCCGAGCTGTTGGATCCAAAAGAGCTAGAAAAATGTAAACACATTTTAATCAATACAACATCTAAGTTAGAATCATTGACCCTTGGCTAACACCTTATCCAAGTGAAATAGCTACATGTCAACTCAAGAGCAAGGATATGCACAAATTTTACAAATTAGCCATCTGAGGGCCAACAAATTGAAATAACAATGTAGCAAAGGTACAATATAATTACATTTAGCACAAAATTGCTGTCATTTGAAGCAAGGTAGATACAATTCATCACAAATAGGTGCAATGCCTTAACAATGTTCAGTTTGGTATAATTTTACTTAGAAACATTTTTAAGTCATTGATACAGAACAGGGCACAAAACAAAGTAGATACATTTGTTTCAGCCTTATTCCTCCTGATGCCCTTTCCACACAACACAACAGACACTGCATGTGGACATGTCAAAGCACACGATGCATTGCTGCAAAATGGCAAACCACCTTTTGTTACCATCTCTGCATTTTTCTTCTCAGCTTTCACCTGAGTTTCAAAAAGCTCCTCACAGCTCTTGTGCATGAAGAATAAAGCTACAGCGTTTTTAAAAAAAGAAGCTTACTGTAATTTTGCAACAGGCGTTGAGCAAGTGTGTTAGCATAGAGTGGGATTAGGAAAGGAAGAGGAGGCTAAGGAAACACCCTGTGCAATTAAGGGATCTCATGCCTGCCTACGCTTCTGAAGATTTTCTCGTTTCTATGAATGCAACAGGGGAACCCACCCACACCTGTCACTAAGGAATTGCCAGCCTCTTCTTTCTTCGCTGCTTCCCAAACAGAGCTGTGCCTTGGCAAAACTTACACTATCCTGTTTTTAACCTAATCCTCTCCTATTAGCATCCACTTCTAACTCCAAACTCCAAAGAAAGCTAAATATGCAAGCTCCCAAGCCTCAATTCTACAATAAAATAAAGCTGCTAACCTAGGATGTGTTCACATTGGCCATGAGAAGTCAATCTTGATTCAAAGAAGTCCTTCTTTTACATCACAAGACTGGGCTCCTCCCCCACTCATACCTTCACCTGCATCCCATTTTTCCAGAGACTGAAAAACAGACCATCGCCAGCCACACCCTTCCATGGTTACCAGGCAAAAGTGGGAGCTGGGAAACCCAGATCTAGGGGAAAAAACAGCAATGCTTCAACAGCATAAGTAACCATAGCAACTCGGTTTCTGATGCCCCGCCCCCTCCCCTGTTGCAGTCAGCTTCTCCTTCAAAAATCCTCAATCGGCAAGAGATTTTATTACTGCTGCAAACTAGAAGGCACATTCACACACTTGAGAGAAAATAGGCATGTGCACAATGGCTACTTTCTTCCTCTGCTTGTGGAGCAAAAGCCACTGGGCAGCCGATCCCTTTTAATGAACCGGAGGAACGAAGGAGAAGCTCCCCCCTGTAGGGTCCAAGATGCTCAAACGCACCCACTGGGGGGGGGGGAAGCCAGCAAGAGACCCCTAAATAGAGGGAGGAGCTGGGTGGGAGGAAGATGGAGACCAGGTGGCAGGAAAAGGAGCAGCAGTTTCTGCATCTTCCACAGGGGGAAAAGCCCGATTACCTTTTCTTTTTTTTCCCCTTGAAGAAAACAGAAGCATGGATGGTCTTTACGCAGGATACAGATGGAGATTATTGACTCCCCCCGGCGCCCCAAACCCCCCCAGCAAGAGTCACAGATTTTTTTTTAAAATCTATTTTTAGAAGAGCTATGTGGATGTACTGATGTCTCTTTCTGAAATAATATTCGAAGTATTGGTTCCGCCTTATTTTGTATTTCAAAAGCCGAGGTGGTTTCCACGCCTTTTGGCATTTCAGTAATGGTGGGAGCAGGCAACCCCGGGAGAGCCGTTCGGGACTCCGTTCTGCACGTGTAGCGGATCCAGTTATCAAGAATACGGGGAGGGGGAAAAGGGGTTAGCAAAAGGGTGCCATGAGCTTAAAAGAGATCGCAATACAGAGGACGGCGAGCATGCAAACCGTCCACCCAAACACGCACCAAGTCTTGTTGCGGCAACGTTAAGCCACGACTTACACGCCTCCTTTTAGTCTGCTTGTTCAAAAGCCTTCGCGATAAGCCGGCAGAATCAAAACTCCCTCCCTCTCTCTCTCTCTCTCTCTCTCTCTGGCGGCTTTGGACCCGCAGCAATGATGTGTGTGTGTGTGTGTGTTTAAACAGCACCAACAAACAACAACAAAAAGTGTGTGTGGGGGGAGAGGGGAGAGAATGATAAAGGCGGCAGACCGGGTTTTCAAGCCGATCTCTTTCGCGGCGTATCCAGCCCGACCTCATTCAGAAGAAAGAAAGGCTGCAGCCGGAAAGAAACGGGGGGAAGACATCTGCACCTTTTGTTACACTCCCCGAACCCCCCCCCCACTCCCATTTCTCTGGCCTCTCGCGCAGATCTGTTCGGGGAGCCACAGAATTCCGGGAGGCGAAAAGGGGCGCAGGGATATTTCCAGAAACGAGCGAATCCAGTACACACAGCGACGCCCATATTCTCCCCTGCAGATTCTACCTCTGGCTGCAAGAAAACGCGTTTAAAGTTTCTCTGCCCCCTTTCCCCCCCCCTTTAAACCCAAGACCCTGCCTCGTTTGCAGACTCGAGCGCTTCCCCGATTAGCCCAGCTTAAACCCTTAAAGCTCGGGCGTCCCTCAAAAGCCGCTTCTCCCGACGCCGGGATCAAAAGGGAAAGCCGTTTAAGCTTCACCTATTATTTTCCCCCACCTCGGAAGGTAACTTAGGTTCCTCCGTATCGCGTTAACCCAAGCCGAGCCACCATCTGAAAACGGGCCCTCGGGTTGGGCATTGATTGCCGCCTGCAGTGAGCGGGGGGGGGGGGGGAAAGCAGAGACCGCCTTACCTGAAGCCCCCGTGCATCCTTTCTGGAGCCGCCGACGCCGCCCGCTCCAGTTCCCCGCTCTGCTTACAATGGGTGCTAGCTAAGGCAGGCTCGCTTCCTCCTCCGCCGCCGCCGCCGCCGCCAGCAGCAGTAACTCCAGCCTCACTGCCTCACAAGCCCGCAGGTGACATCATCGCCTTTTGGCCTGATAGGATGCAATGTGAATCTGGAACTACGTAAGGGAGGCTCGCACAGAGAAAGCCTCCTACCAGCTCGCTGCCTAGTGCGCTCTGGGAGATAGAGTCCGGACCGAATGGTTGGCCATAGGCAGCTGTATGCCAAGGACTACCTTTCCCAGAAAGCCCTGCGCGCCCCCACTTTCTCTGCCGGTTTTTTTTTTCTTCTTCTTCTCCCTCCCCTCATCCACCAGCTCGAGTATGTTCGCGTTCCCTGAACCAAAAAAGCCGCGCTCAATATATTCAGCCGGGCGGGAGGTCTGGGATCAGCGACTGGGCTGCGAGGCTGGCCATTCGCTTCTTTTCCATGCTTCCCTTTTGGCGGATAAGGTGGTTTGCAGTGCGGCGAATCGGAAGGGCTGACTTTGAGGAGGTCGAATGGTAACACAAGTCCCTTTTCTGAATTTAAGCCTCGCTGGAGTGAGTCCTCGGTGCTTGTTTTTCAGTGAACGTAAATACGACTCAAGTATGCGTGATTTTATACATGTGCTTGAAAAGTTTCAATTTGGAATTTATTTTGTCAAACTCCTTACTGGGACCTAGAGCAGGAAACATTATCTTATTTTATTTAGAGTAAGTTTCCAGAATCTGGCATCTGCTTTTCTGATTTAATTGCATAGTGGCTCTTTCTGTGCACGTTGTTGACTGAGTCCTAGGCCCACTCCACTTGGGGCTTTATAAATAAGAGCCCTTGATGCTTTTTACCCGTCACTAATGTTCAGATCTCATCTTCAAAATGTCTTTCCCTGCAGCAAATGAAATTGATTAGCATGATGTCCTTGCTGTGATTATAGCATGGATACATGAATTTGCAGAGGTAACTGTCAACCACCGATCAATAAGCTTAGCCCTTGGGCAGAATCGATTGGTGCATAAAACTCATTGATGGGCAAAAAGGGAACAAGAGCCTTAAAACTTTTATTTGAACTGGAAACCAATGAAAAACCAGTGACCTCTTCGGGCATTGGTGAATTGTATGCCCATTTGGGACTCATATGGAAGGTGTTGCAGTAATCCAAATTGGAAGTGAACAAGGCAGGAATGACCATGAGCAAGGCTTCTGGCCTAGGAAAGGATGCAATTCATACGCAACGTGAGTCTGGGCAAAGACCTCCTTATCCATGGCCTCCACCTGCTACTCAACCAGGAGCTGTGAGTCTAGAACAGACATGTCAAACTCGCGACGTCACGTGACGTCGCACGACGTATCGGAGCTTTTTTGCCATTGCCGGCAATGGGGTGGGTGCGGCTCCGGTATGATGAAACCAGCCCGCGGGCTGGCAGTTTGACACCCCTGGTCTAGAAGGACCCCAGTTTGGTCTAATGGTTAATGCACCCGGCTGGAAAGTAGGAGACTTTGAGTTCAAGTCCAGCCTCAGCCATGAAAGCTAGCTCGGTATCTTTGGGCCAGTCACTCTCTCTCAGCCCAATCTGCCTCACAGAGTGGTTGTTGTGGGGAAAATAGAAGGAGGAAGATATATTCGATATCTTCACTGTCTTGAATTATTTGTAAAAATAATAAAGCTGTGATACAAACTGATGTGTGACACAAATAATATAACTAAACAAATAAATAGCACACCAGCTCAATCTCGGGAAATGCCATCAGAGACAGAGGCCAGTATTGTGGCTTCCAGATCAAAAAGGGAGGAGACCATCAGGATTTACAGAGAAAAAGACACACTTAAGTCACTTCTTGAGAAATTATCTGAAGAAATGTATGCCAGATTCACCCAACAAACTTTGCCTTGGTTTGTTTTGAACATGATTAGCTGAATAAACCATAACAGCATCTTCCACAGTAAATCATGGTTTAACAACCACAAAACCAAGATAAGATTTGTTGGTTTGTTTTGGATGCTGGGTGAATCAAATCATAATACCCTAGGCTCTTTAGCCACTGCAGGGGAACACTTCTTCTCACTGAATGTATGGGATGGTAATTTTTGCTCCTCCCTCTTTTATTATAATTATTGATACAATATATTATTTCAATGCAGATTTCAGTGAAGTAATGTTTAACAATATGATTAAAATTATTAACATTTATTTAAAAAGTGTTGAAAATAAAACATTCTATCAGTGTAATTGCCATTTAGGACATCAATATTACAAGCATAAGATTATTTAACTTTTTATGCAAAGTTGAGTAGATAAGATATTTCTCTGTTTTCATTCATTTAGCCACCATAATGTTCCCCAAAGGAAAACCCCATTTTTCCCTGATCCAGACCATGAAGAGGAAGTTTTAACAAGTTAAAATTGGGGAACAAATCAAGGCACACTGCCATTCACTAGGTTAATCAACAGATTCCCTAGAAATAACCCAGTGGAACCCATGATCTTCGCAGTTTCTAATGCCAAGGAGACAACATGCCTGTCAGCTTTTGCTGTAATAACTGTATCCTTAATCATGCCTGTGTGGGCTGCTGCTTGCTCCCTTTATCTCCCTTGTCATTGCTGATAACCTCCCTCAAATTAACATCTCTCTTGAAAGAGACAAGGAGTTGAAAGGGTCGTCTGCTCACCCATGCTGTCTCTCACCAATAAATGCCAAAGTTCTCAGCAATATAAATGGGCTTCTCCTGGCAAAGATCTTGACTTTTAATAGTTTGTAGTTAATTATATAACGATTACATTTAGTTCTGGCACGGTATTGGTGAGCATAGCTATCCCAATAAATCATGATCTCAAGGTCAGTGCATTGCAGGTCATTGTCCCTTAGCAGCAAACCATAGCTAAGGGAATCATGGTTTAATAGAGACAACTCAGTTGTGCTCCTTACAAGATTCTCAAAGCTGCAAGTGGGAAGTCAAGATTTCTTACCAAGGTTGGTGCAGAGAGCCACGGAAATGGCCTTGAAGGGAATATTCAGAAGACTTTATAAGGGCAGAAGCGTTCCTTAAGCCCTGCGAGAGGACATCTGCATTAGGAAGAGGTTGAGGTTGCCCCTTCCTTCACTCAGTGGGAATATAAAAGGGAGACAAAAAGTTGTAAGATTGATGTAGGAGATGACCAAACTGGGGGGGTGGGGTGGGGAGTCAAGCAGATTATCTAACCGGAGTCCCTGCACACCCACCGGAGATCAAAGTCCAGCCCAACCTTGAATTCCATTGATTCTTATCTAATGCCAATTCGCCTTGACTGTTAGTAGTTCAGATTCTTGTAAAGAGTGTTAGCATGCAATAAACCTGTATTCATTTGAACTGCCTTGGCTCCTGATTTCCTGTGCTTGACAAGTCTGTTACAATAATTTAACTTGGTAAAGTATAGTTATAGCCTTTCTGAATAGAATAGAATAGAATAGAATAGAATAGAATAGAATAGAATAGAATAGAATAGAATAACAATAATCAAATCTTTATTATTAAATGTACACTAATAATCATACATTAAAATAAAATGTCATTGCATTCAGCTCTCAAGAAAAAAAATACCATGCATATACCCAAATACACACATTTATGACACAGAAACATCACAGTCTAGTTTGAATGTATACATATACATGGCGGGGAAAAAAGAATCCTGCAAATTTACAAGACAGATGGCATAGGGAACAAAGCTGTTAGAGAATCTAATAGTTCGGCTAGAAATACTTCAAAACCTCCTCCCAGAGGGGAGCAACAGAAACAGACCGTGAAGTGGGTGTGTGGAGTCTCTAACAATGCTTCAAGCTTTAAGTACATAGTGCTTATAAGCAGAGTCGATTCCTTCATCTTGTCTACCTCACAAGGCTGACAGGTTCATTGATCTCTTTCCTAAGGGTGTTCCCTCAAGAACTCGATTTTCTTGTACGTCTGTTTTTGCTTCAATTGGTCCAACAATGGAACTCTACTGATTAGGGCCATGTGGTCATCTGCATAGAGTTACTTACAGACACTGGTTGTTTTGATATCCAAACTTTGATTTGCTTATGAAAGATGCCTTTAATTTTGCTGCTTGACTGAATTGTCTATCCACACAGCCTTATCTAATCTAAATAAGATATTACAAAGCACACTGTGCTCTAGCCATGTTGGGGGGAGGGGGAGGGGAAGGGGAAGAAAAGTGTGCTGACTTAGGCTAAATGCAACTCTGAAAAAGAATAATTTATAAAATGCAAAATGACAAGCAGGGAACACGGTGGTTTAAAAAAAATAACTGCATATGGAAGATGAAAATCGCTGGACTGACAACCTTTTGTCTTCACTTTGATGTGGGGGGGGAGGGTAGACTCTGACCAATTTCTTACTCTAAAAGCTCTCCAAAGCCATGTCCTGGCCTGCTTTTTAGTCTTTATTCCCAGATTTATCATAGTCATTCTCCTTGTTCTTCCAGTTCTACCACCCATAGTTATTCAAAGGCTTCCTAATCTCTTAAATGAATTCCACCTTTGCTCTCTTCTTATGGCGCCTGAAACCAGTTCTGGTTCCAATTTGGATGGAATCCTTGGATAAGAAGCTGTCAGAAATAGCCCAGGTCCTGCATCCCTCAGAGCCTTTCTTAGCAGCCTCCCCATCTCATTTGCTTGCTATCCTCTCTTAGAGCCCAGATGTGCCGAGATGTTCTTTCTTTTCCCTCTTGGTGAGAACAGGTGAAGAGCTACATCACATCTGAGGTACAGCAGAAACAGGAAACTCTGGTATTGGGAGAAAATATTGCATTTGATGCATATAGATACTGTAGTTAAGAATATGGCCTGCGTTAGAAGAATTAGGCTTCCAGTAGCAGAATTACAGAACAGGATGTAACTAATATAGTATTAAGATCTCTTTCCCATTTTCTGAGAGATACCTTCACCATGAAAAGAAGTTTCTGTTTATCCACCTTTTGTACTTACCTCATCTCTTTCAGGTGACCAATTTTCTGCTGCTTTGGTGTATTCTCTCCATTGATCTGGGGGACGGGGATTGTGGCAAAAAAGTCAAGATGGTGACTTTGACTGCACAATTGATGTCCCATCCCATTTTTATACATGCTCAGATGTCTCTGCCTGCCTTCTAACTTCATTCTGTTTGCTCAAACTTCCTATTCTAGATTTTATTCTTATAAACCCATTAACTTTTCTTAGGCTCACTTTTCCTTCTGTTTACCTTCTTTGATCCTTGTTCCTTTCCTTAAGTCAGAGCAGTCTTGGGGCTTGCGCAGTCCTAGTTGGGCTTCTATCCTGGATGTGAGCCAAGCTCTTGATCCAGGTGTGGTTCCAGGCCATTGCTGTGACCCTCATATCCCAGAAGTTAGTGGGGCTAGAGCAGAAGCAGGTTTGAGAAAGGCCAGAGAGCTATCTGCACAATGTTTTGCACAAAAGGTCAAATGTCAGAGATAAAGAGAACACGCCATCAGGGTAATTTTTAAGACTCTAGATCCTTTTGCATTTCTCAAAGGCTGCATATCTTTCTAGTGAGGTCAGTTTGGAAACAAAATGTGATGCAGAACTCCTACAGTGCCCAAATGGAAAAAGCGTGTGGTCCATCATTGCTAGTGTCTTATCATGGAACTATTTCTACCATTTCCTTTATATATATATAGTAAACAGCTTAAACGTGCAAAAACCAAAGGGTTCAGAAGAACAATAATGCAATATCTGAATCCTTTGACTTTCACATTATTCACATGTCACATCTAACTATTAATGACCAAAATCTCACATATGTGGCCAAGATTTTTTGTACCTCAGCCTGCTATCATGGTAATTTGCCAAGGCATTCTTTCATGCCAAAAAGTTCAGAGTTTTTTTTAGTCACAAAATAACTGCTACTGTGTTGTCAAATGTCATCTTTCAGAATGAAAGCCTATGGCTGAGGTAGGCAACCTTGGCTCTTTTATGACTCGTGGACTTCAACTCCCAGAATTCTGGGAGTTGAAGTCCACGAGTCATAAAGAGCCAAGGTTGCCTACCCCTGGCCTATGGCATTCTTTCCTGATTCATTATGATTGCACTTCCCAATTGCAATCTCTTTCAGCTATCTGCTAGAATGAATGCCACTTAGTGATTGGGTTGATAGGTCACACTTAATTCATCTCACATCTGTGAGCTGTTTCTGGCTATTCTCCCACTCAGATGAAAATATCCTGCAGGGACTTTTCCATGGGAGAAAAATTAAGCCTCGAATTGATTCTGGCTGGCAAATGATATTTGATTTACAAACAGGATATGGCCTTGGGACCTCTGTGACTTGATTCAAACATTATACTAAGCCAAGATATGCTTAACCATGTTTTATTGCATAGACCATAATTGGCTAGATTGAGCCATAAAACATGATTTACAAATCAGAATGGCTGAATTCATCCAATATGCTACTCCCAAACAAAATAAAAGACAGTCTGACTTAATTTGTGTGAGCCAGATCTTACTACAATTTGGCATATCTTGTAGTTCAGCATTTGATGAGTCATAAGGTCCTGTTTCCTGCTGTGTAGTGATGTCATTAATAATGTCCTAAATTCAGAGGCAGCATTTCCCCTGAATCCATCCAGAGAAGGACTGATGCTAGGTGTGAACTGTGCTTGGCAATAATTTTAGTTGTTTGATTGGAAACAACTAAATGGAAAAAGCAAGTGTGGTGTTTGTGTATGTCACAATATAAAATAGACATACTTTTAGACCATTTTGAAAGGATATTAGACTAATTTATAGAGATTACTATCAATGGGATTATCATCTTGATGAAAGTATGCTTTCCTCTTCAGTCCAACATACCATAATTTAAAGACTGTTAAGAAGAAAAAGGAGATTGAAAAAAGAGCTGCCTTTTTTCTATCCTGCTTATGACCTTATTGAGTCTAGCATTGTGCATCACAAAATATTGTAATGATTCAACAGCATTCTTAATATTTTTACGTATGTTGTACTAAGATGAAAACAGTTAGTAAATCAAAAGTCATAATTTTTATAGATTTGTTATATTTGGACAGGTTCTCCATAATGGGTAAGCAGCCTACAATTCTGAACACTGTTCATCGTTGGTCATATTGTGTAAGGATGCTGGAATCTGTAGCTCAGCAGCATCCCAAGTACCACAGCTTGCCTAAATCCTGGCCCATAAGAAAGAGGACTGAGCTTCTTCAGCTTTATTATTTTGTGAATACAGAAATGTTTGGATGCACAATTTTCTTCTGTCCTGATTACAGAACAGTTATGAATCTTTAAGACAATGAAATCTTACAGAGCAACAAAAAGTAACATGCATGTTTTACTTAAGCCTGATAGAGACCAAATAACATCTTCCTTAGACAGAATGTATTTTTTATGTTTCTCTGAAAAAGGAGGTAAAGAATTGGGAGGTGCAATTGAAGATGGCTATTTCAAGAGGTGGAATCACAGGAGCATTTCCATATACTGTAAGTAGAGTTTGCTACAAGAAAACAAAATAAAATGGAATACCAGGGCAGACATACCCAATGTAAGTTAATAGAGAAGAGATACTTTTTAAAAAAAACTACAATTGCCACCTAGACCAGTGGAGACATTCTCTAGTTCTATAAAGTTATCAGAGGAAGCTCCTTTGGATTCTCTTGGAAAGTTCTGCAGGGTTCTGTAGTGTCTTTCTGTCCTTTCTGTCAGGAATATGGCATTAGAAGGAAATATAAGCTAAAGTTGTTTCACTACCATACTTGAAATCACCATAATCTTTTCTTGTTGTAACCTGGTAGAAGGCTTAGTAGAATGGGTTTCTTTTTCTTTTTTCCATTCCTGTCAGTTCTGCCCTAAATGGTTACATTTTTGGTTTCGATTTCACAAGCTTTTTGCTAATATTTATTTAACTTATGTACTTCCCCCTGATGCATCTTTATCTACAAAGATCAGAATCGTGCAGAAAATATTTTTCCCTGTGGCATCCATAGAGCAAGATGGACTTGGAAGAAGCAGAGTGGAAAGAATACTGGTTTTAGACTTTGGTGCTGGAGAAGACTCTTGAGAACAGCCTGGATAGCCAAGAAAATAAATTAATGGACCATAGAACAAATCAATCCAAAGTTTTTGTAGGAGATGACCAGGCTGAGACCGAGGGTGGGGTCAAATGTGTCATAAGTCACAAGTCCCTGCATGTCTGCAAGAGATCTAAGTCCAGCCCACCTTGAATGCCTTCTTATTCCTGCTTATTTCTTTTGACAGTTAGTAGGTCAGATTTTTGTAGAGAGCTTAAGCTTGCAATAAATCTTTATGCTCGTTTGAACTGTCTGAATCTCCTGATTTCCCTGGCACTTGTCATACTCAAGGCACAAACAACCAGGTTCAAATTATCATATTTTGGACACATTATGCAAAGATCTAGCTCTCTGGAGAAATCGATAATGCTGGAAAGGTGAAAGAAAAAAGAAGGAGGACCAGCAGCAAGCTGACTGGACTCAATTGCACCAGGGATGGATACCTGAAAGATCCAATTGAGAACAGATCACCCTGGAGAAAGTGTTTGTGATTACTAGAATTCAACACTATCTTGATGGCTCATAAGCAACTATAATCAAAAGAGGACATTGTATTACAGGGTGGTATAGACAATAACATTAAAAATGTTTATTTATCTATTTATACTTTATTTCAGGATCGTGTGGTTTATAGTGCAAGAGTATTGTGGCTGAAGAGTAGGGAAGCAGTTTTATATATGATAGGCTGCTGCATTTCATGTGCTGTGGAATAAGCATTGAATTCTTATCCTTTCATTCTTCCTGCAGTGGTGTATTTGGATCAAAGCCAAATAACTGCTTCCTTTTCACCCTTCCTGCCATACTTCAGACAAAATGCTCACTCTCATTCATTCATTCATTCATTCAAGTGCCCGACATGTTAATCTGATCCAGTGTTTTTTTGGCAAATCAAAACAAATATTCCAGGCTTTTAACGCTGGTTTTTAAAATTTACAAAACTGTCAGTACAGGGGAGATTGTTCATTTGTGATTGCCCCACAATAAGTTCTTTCCTTCCTTTCTTCCTTCCAGGTCAATTTACAAGTATTGCTCTGGGAAGTGAACAATGCTGGGAATCTGGATTAAGATTCTGTAGTCTATATGACTCAACAAACAAATTAGGGTTTTTATATTCATTCCCCCTCCTTTTTTTAAAAAAAGACAGCAATATGGCTGCTATCAAAAATAGCTATGTGTTGGGTTTCCTTTTCCATGCATACCAAATATCTCAGTTTTTTTGATGCCATGATATGAAAAACAGGAGGTGGGGTGGCAATGAGGAAAATTAAAGAAACAAGTTTTGCAATGTGAACTCTGGTCTTTTGTATGTGCCGCACAGTGTTGCATACATGTACATAAGGGTTGAAGTTTGCATTATAATGTTGCAGTGCTCATTTCCTCATTTGGATGGTATTCCCATTTGAATGTTTTTATACTTCATGAACTTGTTTAAATTATCACTAATCTTCTGGAGGGAAGCATTTCCTTTTTACTTTTGCAATACATTGATCATATTTTGTGTATTCTCGAGCAGAAGAAAACAAAGCTATCTCTTTTCATTTTGTTGCTGTCCATTGTGTGATCATTTAAACATTTTAACCTAATATTTAATATTAGATTTTTCACTTTTTGTTTTTATTTTCATTTTGAGCTCTTCTAATATGCTGTAAAAATCACATTTATTAACCGCATAATTTTGTTTATTTGTTATTTGATGTAACCTTTGTGACTGGGATGCAGAAATAGATGAGTGTAAAAAAATAGAAAGAGATAATACATCTAATTTGAAATCCCTGCTGGAAGACTGAGTTTTCACATTTCATTCAGTCATAGCGTGGTTTGACTAGTTTCTCTTATTTGGCATATAAACAAGACACTGATTTAGTCTTACATGAAGTAGATAGTTAAATAAGCCATAGGTTAACGTGTTAATTCAGATTAGTAGCTAATTGTGCTACATTCACTAAACTATGAGTAAACAAATAGGTATGTACTGTATGTATGTAATATCAACTCTTGCAGTAAAGTGTTCTCTCTATTATACAAGAGGATGGAAGAATTAAATACTATAGGTAGCTGCTGTCAGACGGGTTTATATCACTTTCAGCCTCAGTGGTGTCTTTGTGCAACATGTTTTCAGCCTAACCTGTTTCACAGACTGTTGTTAAGATAAAATGTGTCTGAGCTCCTTAGAGAGGTCTGGTTAAAATGTAATAAATGATGTGGTAATTACCAGCAAGAGGTACAGACCCAGAAGTGGTTTTGTGAGGGGACAAGAGATCATTGCTGAATGATTACAACATAAATATAGATAAATACAGAATAGAGAATAATAAAGTTGGAAGTGACATTGGGGTTTTCTAGTCCAACCCCCTGTTCAAGCAAGAGACCCTATACCAGGGGTAGGCAACCTTGGCTCTTTTAAGATTCGTGGACTTCAACTCCCAGAATTCCTGAGCCAGCATGGCTCAGCTTGGAAACCTCTCCCTTTCCCTCAGCATGGCTGGCTCAGGAATTCTGGGAGTTGAAGTCCATGAGTCATAAAAGAGCCAAGGTTGCCTACCCCTGCCCTATACCATTTCAGACATCCACTCTCTTCTTCAAACTGGCTTTTAGGAAGAGACTGGATGTAAAATATATTTCATTTTTTCATGTTATTCTACTGAAAATAATAGCCTACAATTTGCCAATTATACTTTTGCCACTATGTAATTGTTCAAACGCTAAGCAACTAGGTAAAAATTCTGTCTGCATGCTTTTTCTAGACAAAATGAGCAGAGACTTGCTCTTCTAAAATTATATGTGGATGTGAAATATCCCCAACAGTTCCAAGTCCAACAATTATTCCTGTGGCTTCAGCCCCACAGATGCAAATGTCAACATTCATTGACAGGATGACTTTCAGGTTGTTTGCTAGTTGTCCAAACAACTGATTCTGATGACATCAAAGCTAAGGTCATATTTGGGTACACAGAGAGCTCAGAATTATCCATCTCATGAGGCTCAGCTCTGACCAAATGCCCCAGATGTTTCTCAAGCCTGCCAAAACATGTGCCAAAATTCCTGTTGTAAAAGCCTGGGAAGCAGATTTCACCAGTTAATGTCTCCCTTTCTTTCTCTCTGTCTATGGAGGCACAGTTGGAACAGCTGGATGGATTAGTTTAATCTGAGGAATGTTAGTCAGTTAAGTGTCCTTGGGAGCTTATGATCAATAGTTCAATCATGAGCAACCATTTTAAAATTTTACTCTTTCCACAATACCAAACCATTTAAACAGGGGTCTTCCTTTGAGTACATTCCTAAGTTTTTATTCTCCTGTCTTCTGGAGCTTTCATCTTTCTCTGAATCTTTACCTTGGTCTTGCTTAATGTTCCTGAGATTGGGAAAATGTACATTGTCACTTAATACTGCAAAACAACTCAATTGTGATTATTTAATATGAATCACTTCATTTTATTTATTTGTATCCCGCGTTCATAATTTTTAGAAATAACTCAAGGTAGTGAACATATTCATGAGGAACACTTCCCTCGTCCTATTTTCCCCACAACATCAGCCCTGTGAGGTGGGTCGGATTGAGAGAGAGTGACTGGTCCAAGGTCAGCGAACTGGCTTTCATGGCTAAGACAGAACTTGGACTCAGTGTCCTGCTTTCTAGCCTAGTGTCTTAACCACTAGACCAAACTGGGTCTTTTTATCTCTTTATTGTGTATGATGCAGTATAATAAGAGAGTAGCATGCTTACATAAATTTTCTTCCAAATTATCAGCTTAAAAAACAAACTACATCAGAGGCAGATAGAACTCAACAGCAAATGTTATATGTTTGAGATTATTTTAATTTTATAAGTGTAAAGTTGGGAAGCTTCTCAACAACTCATAGTAGGCAATGTTAGGACACTGTCTTGTTCAAAGTCATCTGGGGAGTTTAATGCTGTCTAGAGTTTTGAACTTAGATCTCTCAATCTTTTATATATGGGGGGGAGGTTGTTCCTTTCCCCCCCTTCCCACTAGTATTAAAATCTCATGTCTGAAACGTTTGTACTCATTGCAGGCATAGTAAAATGACATGATATTTTTGTGTCTACAATGTATGTTCTCAGAGATAACTGGCAACAATTGTTGGATAATACTACTTTTGGTGGGCAAAAAAGGAGCAAGAGATATCTTAAATAGCACCACTGATCAAGGTAGTATATATCTAAACTTGATTCACAGATTATGGCAGGTTACAATTTGGTTTATTTGGTAAATTTTAATGTAAGAGCCTTTGCTGTTCACATTCCATATTCTCTTATGCCTTAGAAATTGTAAACTGCCTAGAGCCACGTATGTGAGATGAGCGACTATATAAATCAAATAAATAAATAGCATACAACCAGCTAATTGTGGCTTATTATAGGAGTTGAAGAAATTATTACTTAAAGGGCTAAAATCTCATTTGTCATATTTTCCATTCCTCCCAACAAACTGCTGTTAGCTTAGCCTACGACAGGGGTAGGCAACCTTGGCTCTTTTATGACTCGTGGACTTCAACTCAGGAATTCTGGGAGTTGAAGTCCACGAGTCATAAAAGAGCCAAGGTTGCCTACGCCTGGCCTAAGAGAAGATGAAGCTCAGGGCCCATTTGTGAGTTACTGGGCATGGTGGAATGGGTCCTGGAACCCTAATCTCCCAAACTGGTATTCTGTCTGCTACTTGTAGATACATAGCATACCAAATATTTTACACATGCCAAATATTTCTTATAATTCTTTAGCCTGGCATATAGTTTGCCAAGAAATTGCAAATTTAAAAGGAGCAAAGGAACGTTTACAAAGCATTTCTCATAGTTTAGCAACACATACACAAACAATGGCCAGATTCAAGCTGGACAGCTGCAACCGAAGGTTGTTTCAGTTCATATTTGCTTCACCTAACTCTGCCAAGACTCTTTCCTCTGCCTTGATCTCCCCTCGTGCCAATGCCAGAAGCATTCAAGCAATGCTTGAACCCCTTGCTATCTTGGACAAGCTAAAGCATGATTCTTTTATTACTGCCAGCATCAGAGATGGAGTTATTCCATGCTGAAGAAGAAGATAAGATTGTTAGGGTAATATTGTGAGCATTGAGGAAAAGATACTGTAAGAAGTTTTTTCCACCCAACTTGCCTTCTACATCGTAAAAAGGAACAATGACTTGATCACACGTAATGAATCAACCTTTCCTGAAATGCTCTGCCTATTTGAATTAGAAAATCCCATCTCATTTGGACTTCTAAAGAGGGCCAACTGAGGGCCTGTCTAGCTTGGTGAAGTTCTTGATGTGCATATTAGATGACAGACTTTCTCTGTGGCAGCCTTTTGAGAATTCTGTCAAGAGTTCCCCTTATTCCAGCAAGTTGTTCATCTTATATATTTAGTTTTTGCTCTTAGGGTTATGTATTTTTAGTTTATTTTATTGCTGTGTACCACCTAAAAACTTTTGGGATTGGTGCAAGCATCTTCAGATCTTGAGGTGGCTCCACTGCTGATTGAATCTCTTGTGTATGGCTTTTAAAAATATGACTGTCTTTGACATGTTTATTGTTTTGATACTTGTTTTGCTGTACACCGCCCAGAGAGTCATCTTTTGTGAGCTGGGCGGCCACATCCATTTGATAAATAAATAAACACTCTAAATTAAACAAATAATCAATTGCAAAATCTCTACCTCCTTTAAAGTACTGCAATGGTATGTGTATACATTTCCTACCAAGATTTCATGAATGGAAATATTCATAGATTGTACATAGTTAATATAGCCAATTTTCAGATTTGCCCATACTGATGATGACCACCTTTCCACCCTGCTTCTCAGCACCTTTGGAGTCCCTTTGTAGATATTTTGGCTAAATGGCCCCAGGAACATGAGAACTGAAGTATCAAGTGCAGGACATCAGCGAAGTCCAGGCGGTTCAAATGAATATATACGTTTATTGCAAGCTTCTGCTCTCCACAAGAAACTGAACTACTAACAGTCAAAGCAAATTGGTGGTACATAAGAATCAATGAAATTCAAGGTGGGCTGGACTTAGATCTCTCGTGGGCACAAAGAGACTTGAGACTGATGACGTGTTTGATTCCTCCTCTCTCTGATCATCTCCTACATGGGGGTGGATGAGTAACCTGACTTTCCTTAAGGAAGCTTCATATCAGAAAAGTTCATTTCATATTCTCAGCCCCCACAGGGTAGACCGGACCAAGAAATCAATGCCAGAGGAAGACTAAAATGACTTTGACTGAAATTGGTTCTAACTACAGAATCTATTGCAAATCTTGACGGCCATCTTCCTTACTCTCTGAACATGTTCATATTAAGATCTTTTTAGCCCCAGACAAGTTTATTTTTCTTTTACTCATCTTCTACAAACAGTAATGCTACATTATGCATCCTTAAAAACAAAACTGCCAGATTTGTTTTTTAATTATTTTTAATTGCGCTTTCATTATTTTATGGCTTTTCTGTAAATGATCTGTTAATCTACAGAAATTAAGTCACGTCAGTTAATCATGGAAGCCTGTGATGAGTATATGGCATAACAGGGAGGGGATACTTTGTAAAAGAACTGAACATTATTTGCTGTGTACACATATTCTTTTATCTTGTATCATATCTGGCCAAACAAGCTTGGTAGGATTAAGAAACAACACAGGAACCTTAGAAGCTTTTAAAATCAAGAGTTAGAGTAATATAAAGGAATGAAGACATTTAAATCATTCCATGTTTAATCCTCTGGGGAAATGATTGACTACATATATCCATGAAACCACTAGGAAATAAGCTTGACTTGGTGAAACTGACTTGAAGGAAACTTTACCTGTCAAGGGGGAAAATGTGTCATTTGTAAGAGCTATTTTAGCTATAAAGCCAAACCGTAGCTTGTTGTGAAGTCTGAATCAACATCACTTCCAAATCAAAAACTGCAATCAAGATTTGAAATTAGATTTGTCAGTTTATATCTTTGCCCCATTCATATGGGGCTAAACCCACATATCATTTTGGGTTTTTTTTCATCCTAGAAAGCTGCTTTTCACAATAACATTCACATATGGGAATGTGGGAAGAGGGAAGCTGCACAAAACATGGTTTGTTATAGATGCAGAAATACTACTTAGTAGAAATCCTTGTTTCGTCTTACAACTGGAAAAACTAAAATGCCAATAGCCATGGGAATCTTTATTTTCTTCTTATTATCAAACAAGAATGTAGACTACACACTCTATCAGCATTATCTATCAATCTAAATGGTGCCTTCTTGGTGATGTCCCCTTCCTTTGGAACAATCCCTATCCCTACCCTTCTCCTGGCATAAGGATAACCTGATTTCATATTAAGTTTTGCAAGAACATAGAGTGTTTGGCTCTTTCACAGGGCTTTGGAGGAGGAGATGAAAGGATGACTCTACCCTTGAAGAGGTAGACACCAGAAAGTGATGGTTTCTGATTATTTTGACTCTATTATTCTCTTGTTTAGACCCTAATTATGGTGCAGGTAGTCCTCAGTTTATGACTGATTGTTACAATGGACTTCCCAAAGGTAAGTAGCCACCATCACCCCGCAGTCACAGACTCACATTTTGGGCGCATGGCAACTGGCTCACCATCAGGGCCATTTGCAGTGTCCTGCAGTTGTGTGACTACAACGTTGCCTTTTTTGCTGGTTTCTGGCATTTAATTCCATTTTCCGGCAAAAAGCACCCGTTGGTTAAATGGGTTTGATTAACGACAGTGACATTCACTTAACAACTATAACCCCCCCAAAATGTTGTAAAATTGGGTGCAGTCATGTTACGTGCTGAATGACCACAATGATTTTATGACCATAATTCCTGGCTTAATTACAATAGTAAGTTGAGGATTTTCTGTATATGGGAACTGTAAACTAATCACAGTCTTTAGATTGGAGCAGGATAGAATCCTAGGAAAATAAATATTGACTACAGTGAACCAACTATTTTATCTATCAACATTATCATAGCTATGAATATTCTATGCCTGCAAAATAGATTTTCTTGTTGTTCCCAAATAAATCTTACATTCTTTGTATCGATAAAAGTCAGACCATCCTGTTTTACAATTATTTAAGCCCATACTTAACTATAGAACATTAGCTTGTTAAACATTAAACAAGAAAAAGATCAAAGTCCATCAAAGGCAGACTCAAGGCCAAGACTACAAAAAAAGGTTTTATCTCCTTCCTATTAATGACCCTTCTATTTTCTTTAAGAAGTGGTTGTTTCCCCTGATTTTTTTTTATTTGCAATCCTTACATTTTAAAGAGTTGTCATTTCAGAATAGTATTGACCTTTGGAGTAGATCAAGTACTCTGAAGATTTTGTGATATATAACCTGCTTCCAATATCAGAAATATTTAATGGTAACTATTGGAAACACAATACCATATTATTTGAAATGTTACTCTGATTTAGCAAACCTTTTTCTTTATTAGTATTTTGCAGGGACTGAAGAATCTACCAACTTTGATGCCATTTAGTTTCTCTGCCTGACTATTTTAAGTTAGTTCCATGCTGATTTTACAGCAATTCATGCATATTTCTAAAGTCTCTTTGAAACTTTATACTGTATGTCTTTTTAGGCATCTGTATTTTTATATTTGTATATTATACTTGGAACTAGCAAAAATTTATGCTAAAAAATGTGATAAGTCTTGGTATCCCAGTGTGTTATAACTGGCGTCAGGAATATGGCATCCATAGTTTCTAAGCATTACTATCTTCCAAAACAACGTCCACCCCAAATAAATTAAAATACGTTAATTGAAAAATAGTCATAATCTCACATGATTATCAAATCTCATACAATTTAAACTATTTTGCCTTTAGCAATCTTCCGAGGGAATTTATTTTGGACATGTCTGGGACACCTGAATCAGCACAATGGTGGAAAAGCCTGAAAAAGTTAACAATGTTTGTGCATAGAGTTGGGCAATAAAATGAGTTAAACAAATGCAAAAATCACAATAAAATCACAGTGAAAATATAACTGACTAAAAGATGGGGATGGAGCAGAATGTATGGGGAGGGGGGTGCTGTTATTAGTTGATCAACCACCTCCAGTGTGGTACTCCCCCACTGGAGCCCCAAGCCAACTAGTAGAGCCAGGTATTCAGGTTCTTGAGGAAGGTCAGGAGACTGGGAGCCAACCTCACCTCAGGGGGCAAGACGTTCCAAAGAGCCAGGACCATGGCAGAGAAGCTCTTTTCCTGGAACTCCTTGATTGACGGGACCTGCAGCATGCCTACTCTGCCAGCATAGGTGGAGCAGGCCTCATCAGGGTAAGATGGTTCCTCAAGTAACATGGACCCATGCCATGCAGGGCATTATGAGTAATAACCAACATCATGAATTGCACCCGGAAGGAAATTGGCAGCTGGTGGAACAGCAATGTAACATGGGCACTCTAGGGGTCCCAAAGACTGCCCATGCCATTGTACTCTGCATCAGTTGAAACCTCCAAATGCTCTTCAAGGGTAGCTCCTAGTAGAGTGCATTGCAGTAGTTCAAGTGTGAGATGACCAAGGCTTAAATGACTGAACACAGGGACTACTAATCCAGGAAAGGCCACAACTAGCATACAACCAAAAGTTGTGCAAAGGCTCTCCTAGCTGCAACTTCCAGAAGTCATGAGTCCAGGAGAATCCCCAAGTTGCAGACCAGGTCTGTCTGAGATAGTGCCACCCCATCCAGAACTAAAGATGTCAAAGTCCCAGATCTTAAAACTCCATGCACCCAAAGCCATTCTGTCTTGCCAGGGTTCAGCCAAAGCCTATTGTCCCTCAGCCATGCCCTACAGCCTCAAGGCACTATGAGAGGGCAGCAACAGTATGACTTGGGTCAACGGGGTGGAGATATAAAGTTGAATATTATATGCATACTGATGATATCTCAACCCATGGTTATGGATGATCTTACCCAGTGGCATTATGTAGATGTTAAAAAGGAGTGGAGTGAGTACCAAGCCCTGTGGCACACCACAGAAGAGCAGCTGTGGGTTGGATCTCTCCCTATCAACTCCAGTTGGGACCGGGCTTGGAGAAAGGAGCTGAACCAGCACAAAACTGTACCACCCAGCCCCAGACTTGTAGCCAGCCCAAAAGGAGACCATGGTCAATGCTATCGAAGACTGCTGAAAGGTCAAGGAGATCAAGGATGGTTGCACTACGCGTATCCCACTCTTGTCAGAGATCATCCACAAGTGTGACCAATGCTGTTTCTGTCCCATAACCAGGTCTGAATCCTGATTGAAAGGGCTCCAGATAATCCATTTCATCTAGGAGCTTCTGAAGTTGCCAAGCAATCACCTATTCTACCATCTTCCCTAAAAAAGGAAGATGGGAAACTGGACGAAAACTGTCCAGGTAGATGGGATCAAGTGATAGTTTTCTGAGGAAAGGACAAACCAGGGTCTCCTTAAAAGGCCCCAGGATTGCCCACTCTTGGAGTGAAGAATTTATGCTAGTCACCATCCTGAAGGCTTTCACCTTGTCCAAGACAGATAAGAATCTAATTGGCAGGTGGTTGCACTGACAATATTGAGGACCCTGTCCATATCCTCAGCTCCAACAGGATCGAACTGTTCCCATATAACCGAGCAAGACCATTTTTTCCTTCATTCCTAGTACTTTGTTAGATAGTGCAATCCTAATCCTGATTGTGGTTGTGGAGATTGCCATTTGGTATTACATTCTAATCATAAAGGGTCTGTCTCCTGGGAAGTCCCACCCTTTGGGAGTTTCACTGACTACCTTCACAGGGATAATGAGGACAGAAGTTGTGTAGCTTTCTATATCACAAAATTAAGAGCTGTGCAATAACAATACTAATACTAGATAAAAGATTCCTCTAGTGCAGTATTTTGAGCACAAAACAGTCAATCTGAAGTCTACAAGCAGAATACAAATTGCATTTTTATTATCATCTGAAAAACATGGGCTAGTCACTTTCTCACTTTCATAAGATTGTTATTGTGGAGAATAAAATTAGGAGAGCGCCACATGATCTGAGGTGGAATGTACATTTTGTTGAGGGGACAACAAACAAAACATTTCCTTACTGAAGTTGCCTGTCTCGAGTTTAATAGTCCTTGCTTGCTTTTAATTGAAAACAGCCATTGATAACTGTACTTCCCTCTCCCTTTATATTAATTTTCCCCTATTCCCTCACCCTTCATATTCATTTTGCCTTTCCTCCAACCTACATTTTTCCTGGTGGAGAGATAATCCACACAGTTGACAATGCTATGCAACATTTGTGACAATCTGTATAGCTGATTTCAAATCAAAGTTGTTGTTTTTAAAAAAAATCACATCTGAATCTTGATTACAAAGGGCAGAAAAAAAGGGTTTACATATTAGAATTTAATATTTCCACAACATGTTCTCAGAGTTATATAAAACTCCACAGTTCATATTGTTTTCCTAATGCTCTACAAAGAAAAAGCTTATATTTTCATTCTACCTACATACTGTATACATCACATACTATAGATTGAAATAACTGGAAAGGAATGGAGGGGAGACCGTTGAATGAGTCATTCTGAAATAAACCTAAAACAAATATCCTTGTAGAAATAATCCAAGTGACCTGTATTAAGTACAACTCTTCAGGACTGCTAGCTTTTCTGTTTGTGCTTGGAGCAAAAGGCAGCGGTTTTGAGACTTTAAATATTTGCAAAATTCAGATAAGCTGCTTAAAATGTTTCTGTAACTGTGTGCACACATGGACAAGTGCACAAATCCACCCCTAATTTGTTCTGCCTCAACAAGGAAAGAAAATGGGGTAAAGGGTATGAGAGAATGCACTTGTATTAATCTTCAGAGCAACAGCTGGAGGTCGTTAATCTGTAGGCTAGGGTTTCTTTTTTATTTTTGAATCTGTTTACAAAATAAGAGGAACAATTCCCTCTTAGACTTCAAAGCAGGCCACATTACTTCTGGTGGAAAAGGCAGAGTAAAAAAACCCTCATGTAGTCAATGAATGTGA
>NW_015387788.1:60353-79364 GCF_001527695.2 Protobothrops mucrosquamatus | reverse complement strand
AAGAGTTGGAAAAAATCTATCACTGATGGCATCTCAGTTTTACATTTTTCCAGTGTTAGCTACACTTTTGTCTTTTTGCATCTGATCTCTGCAAACAACCTGCTGAAAATTTTAATTGACATTGGAGATGGCCACAAGTCACCAGTACAGTACAGATAGTCCATTTACAACCGTTCATTTAGTGACCGTTCAAAGCTACAAAGGCACTGAAAAAAGTGACTTATCACCATTTTTCACTCATGATATTGCAGCATCGCCATGGTTATGTCATCAAAATTGAGACACTTGTCAACTGATTCATTATTTATGATGGTTACAGTGTCCTAGGGTCATGTGACCACCTTCTGTAATCTTCTGATGAGCAAAGTCAATAGGGAAGCCAGATTCACTTAACAACTGTATTATTATTTTAACAACTCAGTAATTCACTTAACAACTGTGGCAAGAAAGTTTGTAAACTGGGGCAAAACTTACTTAAGAACTGTTTTGCTTAGCAATGGAAATTTTGGGCTCAGTTGTGGTTGTAAGTAGAGGACTACTTGTATGGCATTTCTTAAAAAAAAAGTGTTCTGTATAAAAAGAGTTGTCATACTATAATCTTTTCTCTTACTTTATTTACAAAATTGTTTTTTAAAGTATGCCAAAAACAATGAAATATTGAAAAGCCCAGGCATTTTGGACCTTTTTTTTTTTTTTTTAAAAAGGAACCATTTGACTATAACCTCAGAAGATACATTTGGAGGGGGAAAAAAGAGTGAAGCCTTTCAAGAACAGAACACCTTGCCAGTTGTTAAGCAATGAGGCAGGTCAATTGTGCATTGCTGTTGTAATTGCTGCCTGTGGTACAGGTAATATTGTGTGGGTGAAAAAGAGAAAGGATTTAACTAAATATTCAATATTCTAAGTAATGCAAGACGGGAAAATGTGGAGGGACCTGGCCCATAGACGCACCAAGAGTAGGACACAACTGAATGGATAACATCATCATCACATATTCTAGAAGCTAATGTCTTACAGACAATGAGAAAAACTGAAGCTGAAAAGACATTGGATATTTCAGCAAATAAGAATCCAAACCATAACTCTAAAGCAATCAAAACATACTTATGGGACCAAAAGATAATGATTTTTGAATGGCCTTCACAATTTCAGCCTTGAATATGATTGGAAAGCTGGGGGAGATTTGAAATGTTCATTGCACATTAAGGAAACCTAAAAATATTTTGGAAGTGAAAGAATTCTGCAAAGAAGAGTAAGAAAACATTTCAAAAGCAAGAATATAAAGAGCAGCCTACCAAAAAAAAAAGCTATTTCTAAAAGAAGTATTACAAGTATTACAAAGTACTGTGTGGGAAGTTATCCAAACATCTACACCAACCACATTTTCCATTCTTTTATATCTTATTTTGTTATTTGCTTTATTTACTATCTTCTCATTTTAAAATCTGTAAACAACCACACTAAAATAGTAACGATGTGTTTAGATTTTCAGAAATATGTTGTTTTTAACTTTATATCTTGTAGAAATTATGACACTTCTACTCACTTAGTGATTTATTGAAACATAATTGAATAGAATAGAGCTGGAAGGGACCTTGGGGGTCTTCTAGTCCAGCCCCCTGCTCAAGCAGGAGAACCTATACCATTTCAGACAAGTGACTGTCTAGTCCAGGGGTAGGCAACCTTGGCTTTTTTATGACTCGTGGACTTCAACTCCCAGAATTCCTGAGCCAGCATGGAATTCTGGAAGTTGAAGTCCATGAGTCATAAAAGAGCCAAGGTTGCCTACCCCTGGTCTAGTTTCTTCTTTAAAATCTCCAGTGATGGAATGCTCATGATTTCTGAAGGCAAGCTGTTCCACTGGTTAATTGTCCCCAGTGTTAGGAAGTTTCTCCTTAATTCCAAGTTGCTTCTCTCTTTGGTCAGTTTCCAAACATTGTTTCTTTTCCTGCCTTCTGGTGCTTTGGAGAATAATTTGACCCCCACTTCTTTGTGGCAGCCCCTCAAATACTGGAATACTGCTATCATATCAGCCCTATTTCTTCTTTTCTTTAGATTAGCCAAACCCAAGTCCTGCAGGTGTTCTTCATATGTTTTAGTCTCCAGTCTTTGATCATCTTAGTTGCTCTTCTCTGAATTTTTTCCAAACTCTCAACATCTTTTTTGTAGTATGGTGACCAAAATTGGCTGCAGTACTCCAGGTGTGGTTTTACTAGGGTTTTATAAAGCGGTACTAATACTTTGCGTGATCTTGGTTCTATGCCTCTGTTCATACAACCCAGATTTGTATTAGCTTTTTTGGCTGCTGCTGCACACTGCTGGCTCATATTCAAGTGATCATCCACTAGGACTCCAAGGTCCCTCTCACAGTTACTGTTTTTGAGACAGGTCTTGCCTAATTTGTACTTATACTTTTGATTCTTCCTGCCTAAATGTAAAACTTTGCTTTTCTCCACATTAAATATCATTTTGTTGGATAGGGCCTATTTTTCAAGTTTGTCAAGATCTTTCTGGATCCTAAGCTTGTCTTCTGGGGTGTTGGCTATTCCTGCCAATTTAGTGTCATCTGCAAATTTGATGTGTTCCCCATCTATTCCCTCATCTAAGTCATTTATGAAGATATTGAAGAGTACTGGGTCTAAGGCAGAGCCTTCTGGTACCCCACTGCTTACTTCTCTCCATATGGATGTACCATTGAGGACTACTTGTTGAGTATGGTTTGTCAGCCAGGTACAAATCCATCTGGTGGTGATGTTGTCTATTCCGCCTCTTTCTAGCTTACCAAGAAGTAGGTTGTGATCTACTTTGTCAAATGCCTTACTGAAATTTAAGTATATTACATCAACGGCATTTTGCTGGTCTACTAATTTAGTCACTTTATTGAAGAATGAAATAAGATTGGTTTGGCATGATCTATTTTTAACAAACCCGTGCTGGCTACTAGTTATAACTTTGTTATAAAGTTTGACCAAGACTGCTTAAACTTGTGCATGCAATTGTATATTAAGACTACAAATTCCTCAAAATCTGAGCAGTGTTTCAGCCCTGGACTTTCCTCAGTTTTTAGCCTGAGGGCTACTGACAGAAATCTTCAAAGGAAGAACTTCTGATACCCAAACACGTGCCTTCACAATTTATTCAGCTATCTCCTGCCTATATTCCTACATTAATGAAAGAGTCCCTCTGGCAATTTACTTTTAAAAGGGGGAAAGAAACATTAAAGACAAACTGTTATTTGAATCAGACACAAGGTCAGTCAAAGTTAAGTTTGACAAAACACTAAATGAAAAGTTTCAGTTATAGAGGCTGTCCTCTGAATTTGTAAATATCATTTGGATTTATTAGATAAAAAAGGATCCTCAGAAATGCTTGGAATCACAAAGTCCAACAGGACTTAATCTGGCTTCTGTTAATTTTAATCTGGTGAGTTTAAGTGAATGGTCTCCTTCTTAAAAAAAAATTTTTTTTTTAATCATTAACTGGAGCAAATCTTTTTTATTGGCAAGTTTCAACAAGTTCCCATCAACTCTGCTTGAAGGAAGGTACTGTCAACACCTGTTCATAGAACACACTTGTCCTTCCAGATGGGAGGATGTTGAAAAGTAGAACATGTTTAGAACTATTTATTTCATTGAGCTGTTTGATCTTTTAAACCAGTGATATTTCATGAAAACCCAGTTCAGATGGCAGCATTTATTTGACCTTGGATGACCTTGAAACAAAAAGCCTAAATCATGCTGGACTTACTTAGTCTTCAGTGGGAGGCTATGAGATGCTCAAAGCAATGAACAGTTATGGAATGGTAGCGACTTTTTATCTGCCCAAGACAGTTTCTCCAAAACTTTTAAAATATAATCATACAGCACATTTACAAGTGAACCCAAAGTTTCTCTCTTGTTAGGTAATTGCAACCTTTGCTGGAAACATTAACGAGGACCATACCTGGTTATTATTTTGAAGACTGGCCATCAAGAAATCTCAAGTTTATGGGCTAAACATGGAATTAAAAATGAAAAGGGTAACCAGGAAGGCAATTATACATTTTTCTACATTGCTTGGGTAGTCAGTAGTACTTAAGGGAGCCTTTCCCTTTTATTTTACTGAAAATGGCAAGTAGGTCTGATGAATTTAAATACATCTTTTTCAGTCAATTCAGCACCCAGTTTTGCTTCTGCAAAACAACTATGTTCTGCAGGACAGCAACTTTTTCCTCGACTTAATTAACATCTTGAAATCTGTACTTATTGATATGATGTATAATTGAATGGTGAATGTAAGACAATATTGTATATAATTACTCTGTTTTTATTTGCTAGAGTAAGGTCATAATAAAAAAGTTGATCAATTACAGAACAACGTGATGGCTAAGCAAGACTGCTGCAGTTTCTAATTTTAATTGTTTTTGTAGGCATGCTGGTGTATGATCAAAACTGAGAATACCAAACCTGAACTGAAACTAAAGTGAAATCGCAAACAGTAAGCAATCTCTGGAGGGTTAGCTGTTATCCACCTACTGCAGAAAGATTTAGCCTTCTAATTCCTTAAAGCCTAATGCTTATGAAGCTATGAACTTTCATGAAATCTTCCACCCTAATAAATTGATTAGCCTTTAAGGAAGCATAAAATTCATTACTGCATGAGTAGCCACTGTTGCTTTTGTCCTTAACATGGATATTAAGAGGGCTGCGTAGAAATGCTGGGAGTTTCAATTCATTTATCCGCATGTATAATTCTTTAGATGTAGGAAGAATAGAGGTTCCCGTCTCTTATCGGGGTTTTATGTCTGCCTGGCATTTTCAATGCAGCGTGGGACAAGCATATGTTGAATAATGAATGTGTTTGTTGTATCTACAGATGGCTTCCTCCACTGAATGGATGTCCTATTTTTGGATGTCTGCTTCACCCACTTCTGGGCTTCAAGCAATTAGTTCTTAGTTGCCCTCCCCCCAAAAACCCAACAATAACCAAACACCACCAACAACAACAGAGATCATTTTCATTCAGTTGTCTAGGACTTCAAAGGACTTACTGTCTGAAAGCAATAGGGAAGTCTGGAAATTAAATTAGGAGCTCTGTATGCCTATGTAAAATTTGCTGCTTTCATTGCCACAATAATGAGGTCAGACAGAAAATGGTGTTGTGCTTGTTTGTTTACTGTAGGCCAACTTATGGAAAGGAACTGGTGGCCTCCCTGGTTCTGTTTCTCTTTTCACCAAACATCATCTGCTAGAGTTAAAACTACTACCAGTTACTGCTGAACATAGAAGGGGGGGGCGGGGGAGTGAATTTAGGTAGATGCTTAGAAAAGAGGGTTTATCGCTGTTAAGCTGTCAACAGGAGATTGATGCTAATGGGAGACATGGGGTGAAGTGGGAGCAATCCCGATTTTATTACTTAATTATTTATCATATTTAGAGACCATCCATCTCCCCCACAGACCAAAATATAATAATAAAAACAGTCCAAACATGAGAATAAATGATTAAAATTCAGAACCAAAGAGGGGCTTCAGAGCATCAATCAGCTCCATGGCTGTGGGCCACAAGCAAGTTGGCAGAACCAGATCTTTAAGGATTTCTGAAAGCCCAGGAGAATGGGTCCTACCTCACTTTCGGAGAAGAATGTTCCACAGGGTGGGGGCAACAGCAGAGAAGGCTCTCTTCCAGGGCCCTGTGAATTGAAAATCTTTAACTGATGGAGTACTCAGCATAACTTCCCCACCTGACTGACTATGATGGGCCAATGTAATGGGGCAAAAACAGCTCCATGGCGAATCTGGTCCCATGCATCATAACATAACACTTTGAATTGGACCCAGAAGCAAACTAGCACCCAACATAGTTCAAGCAGCAGAGATGTTATATCCACCAATCTTGGGAAGGCCAAAATTGTTTGTGTGGATGCATTCTGTATCAGCTGACGCTTCCAGACAGCTTTCAAGGATAGTCTTATTTTAAAGCACATTGCAATAGTTCAGGCATGAGATGGCATCAGAGAATGAGGGAAGGGCCTCCCTATACAGGAAGAGGCATAGCTGTCATACAACACAAAGTGGAGCCAATATCCTCCTAGCCATAACTACTACCTGCTTTTTGAGTAGGAGCTGTAAATCCAGGAAGACCCCCAAATTATGCACCAGGTTTGTCTAGAGTAGTGCAACCCCATCCAAGACCAAATATGATAAACTCCCAGATGCAATGGGGGCTCCACCCTCAACCATGCTGTCATGCCAGGGTTCAGCTGAAGATTGTTGGTCCCCATCCAGGCTCCCACAGTCTCCAAAAAAATATCCACAACATCACTCACTTCACCCGGGATAGAGATATATAGCTCTTCAGTGTCATGTAAATGTTAAAAGGGAACAAAGAGAGCAGAGCCTTATGGCACCCCACAAAACAGAGGTTGTGAGCTGGACTTTTCACTCTGTATCAGTCCTTGTTGGGACCAGGCTAGGTAGATGAAGTGAACCAGCACAAGACTATGCCATCCACCCCCAACTCCCTAAGTCAGCAAAAAGGATATCAGGTTCAATGGTATTGAAAGCCACCAAGACATCAAAAAAGCAAGGATGGATGCATCACTCCATTCTGCTCCTGCCAGAGATCATCTAAGAGTTTCCATCCCGTATCTGGCCTGAATTCTGACTCATTCTGTGGATGCAATAATAGCAGAGAAGTAATGACACTTTGCCACTCTTAGTGACATGAAATAGGCCTTAAACTTGGGATGAGTCAGGAGCAAGTAAACAATAATTATTGAGCTTTGCATCTGATTAATACTGCAAAGGAATGACAACGCTGACACCAAGGAGACCAGTTCTGATCTCATGATAGTTTCAAAAAGGACAGAGCAGAGCAAGGCAAATACATTCCCCAGTCAAGCAGCCCATCTCCCACCAGAATGGCAGGCCACAAAAAGGAATACATAGGCAAAGCAATAATATGCAGGCAAATACATTGGAGGGGTCTGCCAAGTGCATCACAAAACAATAATTTTTGAACCAAGATATTTTAAATGTGCTGAAAATCTGGGACACATGACTCCTGAGGGAATGACATTTGGGGAAATTGTGGCTGCTCCAGTGCTATTGGTTGCTGCTGCAGTGCTGCTGCTGCAGTCACATGATCTTCACTTTCAGTGTTCTATGACAATTTCCCAGCCAGTCTCACAATCTCTCACTCCCTCTCTCACCCAGAAATAGCCACTTACCTCCTGTTAGAAAAGGAAGGAGGAAGGAAAGCAAGGGAGAGGAACATAGAGGAAGGAATACTATACACCCTTCCTTACCCACAGTACTTCCCATGTAACTTTTCCAACCTATTCCACCCACCTGCATACCTTTCCCAAACTATGCCACCCCCATGCCTTCCCTGACCTGTACAACCTTTTTTTCACACTACCATGTACCCTCCCTGATATGCATCACCACCCACATGCCTTTCCTGACCCACACAACACCTTACGTGCCCCCATGTACCCTTCCCAACCCACCAAACCCCTGTACACCTTCTCTGACCTATGCTACACCTTTTACATACCTTCATGTACCCTCCTGATAATACCTTAACCCATGGTGACAGATTATCTCACCCACTAGCATCAGGAAAATATTAAAAAGGAGTGGAGTGAATACCAAGCCCTGTGGCACACCACAGAAGAGCAGCTGTGGGCTGGATCTCTCCTTATCAAAACCAATTGGGACCGGCTTTGGAGAAAGGAGCTGAACCAGTAGAAAACTGTACCAGCCAGCCTATTAATCTGGCATATGCAGATTAGGCTGGTTCTCTAGATCACATAAATTCTCATCCATCATGAGCTGGAAAGAACAATCAATCAATTTCAAGACAACATCTGTAGCAGTTGTAGCCAACTATATTCTTGTACTCTTTATACTATATCTGGAAACAAATCTTACGGGCTAACAAGTCCTTTCAAATAATCAAACAACAATTAGCAAAATTAGATAATAGCTTTGCAATAACTACAGCAATGATAGAATATTTTTTTTGAAAAGGAGAATTTAATATTATGAACTGTTGCACTAGAGGAAATCTTAGAAAAGGAACAAGTTCTTCCTATCTCCTATCAAACAAAAGTTAGGTTATTCTTACACTTACTTAAGTCATAATGTACTAAGTCATAATGTTAACAAATCTCAACAAATGCAAAGTTATCTTGCTTCAAAAATAATAAATTATTGTGTTAAATAGAACAGAATAACCGAGTTGGAAGAAACCTTGGAAGTCTTCTAGTCCAACCCCCTGCTCAAGAAGAAAACCTGATACCATTTCAGACAAATGGTTGTCCCATTTCTGTTTAAAAACCTCCTGTATTGGAGCACCCATAACCTCTGGAGGCAGATATGATTAGATGTCTCCATAAAAGAAAATAACCTAAAAGAAATGTTCCTACAATTAACTTCCTTCCTTCCACAGAGTAAACAAAATTTATATTTTTCAATATTTCCTATTCTCCTATGTTTGGTAGCAAAAACAGAGGACATTTTTTACTTTCTTTCCCCCAAATTTTAATTCCACAGAGATCTGTTTTTATTTCAGAAGTGTAGCAGATTACGGAGACACTATTGGATTATCCCTGACTTATTGATCACTTTAATAAGGTGAAATAATATCCTGCATCCAGCAGCATCCAATTACCTACTCATATAAAAGGGCATACTGTCACCAAAGTACTGTCATCATTGTCTGTGTAAGAAAAGGCAGATTCGTATATTACAAAAGCAAATGACATTAGTATGATGTGTGAATCTGTTTATTATTGTGAAAATGGACAATATCTGAGGCAGCCCAGCTACATCCCAAACTCACTGACATTGTCTTCACCTGCAGCACCTGGTTGAATTTTTTGACTTTTTTTGTTTGGATTTTAAGGATGGGAATTCACTGAGTGAAACTGCTTCCATTCCCAACCTCAAAAGAATCTTGAAACAGACCAAAATTAAAGTCCCTAATATAGCCATTTTCCTGTCAAATTTTGGTCATGAGATCTTGGAGGTCTCAATGGACCACTTCACAGACTATCCATGCTTCTACTATGCATGACCTTCAGTAGGTTTTTATGGCTTTTTAAATACACCATACATAAAACATCCTGCATGATAGATGATAGTATGTGTGAATGCAATAGTATGAGTATTAACTATGGGCAGTATTTTGCTGTTTTTAATTCTTTGCTAATGCTTGAATACAAGGTGTGCCTTGTTTCTCTTCCCTAAGTAAGAGGTAATTTATGTAGTGAGTTCACCTTCTCCAAGCCTTAGTCTTTCTGTCTTTATAAAGATTAGCACACAGGGAAGTAGCCTCACTGCCTCCTCTTTACCTGCACTCTGCAAAAATCAAAGCTATTTGCAAAGAAGAACATTTCCCACCACTTGAGAGACAGATAGGATTCATCCGTTACACAAACTTTATAGCAATTTGTTTGTTTTGGCTCAATACTGTCTATAAATCCAGCTATGGTTTTAAACTTTGAATTGTGATTTGGCATAAAGCCATTCCTGGTTTTAATCATGGTCAGTTGAACAAGCCGTAGTGGTTTATTCCACCCCTAGCATTATACAATAATGTACAAACAGCTGGGTTATGAGCTGGAATTACGGAACATCTAAATAATCACCTGCCAAGATTTCAACTGGTTAATATTGCAGCTCTGCTAAATATGTATGATAATGAAGCAATCTTCACCCACTGGGAAATTACCCTAATCAAGAGCAATGAAAGAGCAAACAAACTAGCTATCAAACCCAATATCACATTTACTCCTTTTCTTAGATTGGCATTCCTGAAAGTTAAATACTGCAACCTGCTGTTAAATTGAGGTATTGCCATATTCATACATTAATAGAAGTTTTTAAGTTCATATACTGTAATTTCCAAAGCATGGCTAAACATTGTAAGAAGAGAGCCATTTCAATCTGTGGTAGCCTGGAATTAGAAGAAATCCAGTAGCCCCTTTTGGAGACTCCTAAATATAATTAAAAGGTGTCAGCTTTACAGTGAAAACAATCAGTGGAACAGCTTGCCTTCAGAAGTTGTGGGCGCTCCATCAGTGGAGGTTTTTAAGAAGAGATTGGACAGCCATTTGTCTGAAAAGGTATAGGGTCTTCTGCTTGAGCAGGGGGTTGGACTAGAAGACCTCCAAAGTACCTTCCAATTCTGTTATTAAGTCATTCAGCTTTCATGGGCTACAGTTCACAAAAGAAAGACATCTAATGAAGTGAGCTTTGGTTCACAAGAGCTTCTGCCTTTTAATGACAGTCTGGGCAGTCTGAAAAGCTTAGCTAGAATTTCCCAACCTGTTCTTCATATATCTAGGCTGTGATTCTGAATGCATGTATGAAGGAAGCTTTCCTCAAATTCCCAATGTCCAATACAATTGAGTCACCTGGATATGTTTGTTCTATGAGTGATGTTGATGGGCAATGAGGATATGGGTCAGGAGGGGTCAGCAACATCCTCAAGTATGACACACTTCTGAGTAATTTGATGCCCAAAAACTAATTTAAATATCGAAATGACTGGAGTGATAAACACAGCCAGAACTATCTACGTGTCAACATGAAGAGTGGTCGGTGATCTCTGAGTTTAGTTGTTTGCTTGCGGGCATTTCATTAACTGATTAGGTAACATCATCAGTGTTCAACGTACTATTCAGTGTCACTTTTTCATTTTCTAATGTTTCATCAAGTTCATCAAACTCTTGCATGATCTCATATAAAATGGCTAAAATTTCAGAAGATCACACACAAAGTTAAAATTATGCAAGACTTGGCAATTCTGTGAGATTTTGCACATTGAAAAAAACCAGATTTTTTAAAATTTAATGTTGAGATTGGAACAGGAAACATCTTGACATCACCCTCATAAATTCTAATCATATGAAAGTACAAGGTTTTGTTCAAGCATTGAAAGCTTAATGTGACTTTGGCCTCTGTGCTCAGCTCAAGAAACCATGGCTAAAACAAACCTTGCTTTAGCTAATATCTGAACTCTGTCATAATCTGGATTTATATATATTAACATATTAATATTTAATATTAACAAAGTAGCTTTAGACTTATCCTTAGCCAGTGGAATTGTTCTTTGGGTTTAATAAATCATCTGGCTTTCATCAAGCCTCACATAGGGAACTGACTAGATAACATCTTAAGTGCTGAACATCAACAGTGATGATGTTACCTGATGATGATGTCAGATAAAGAAACATCTGAAAGCAAACAACCAAACTCAGAGAACATCAAGGATTCCCCAGTTCAACTCTTGAGCTCCAGACATTCTCTTCTATTGAAATCTCTTCTCATTTACAACCTTACTGCAAAAGAGAAAATAGACCTTGATTGAATTATCATGGGTTCATGTGGAGTGGTGTATATCACTCTGAAAAGTGCCTCTCTACATTTCAGCCATGGCATCAGCTGAGAGTTTGGGGTATGTGACATGGGATGGCTATTGCTATATGAGATGTCTGCTGGAAACTATGGTACAATTCCATAGTTAACTGCACGTGAGGCTTTGCTTTTGAAGTTAGGTTGTCTCCCTGGATGCCCAGTAGTGTTCTTGCTTGAGCTGCTGGTCCGAATTTAGGGACTGACAGTATGCCATGGTTTCTGGAGTATACCAGATTTATGGTATAAATTTAATCAAAGCCAAAATCAAGCAAAGCATATTATCACCTAAAGAAATTCAGGGACTAATGCTATGGATATAACTTATAATATATTCAGATATTATAACTTCAGTTGTGTAGCTAAACCTAAGAAAGGAAGGAAGGCTTGTATTGATTTTAGTTCTTTTAATTAACTCATTGCTCTAAAAATAAAGTTCATCCCTGCTAAAACATTCCCAACTTTTCCCTATATAAGATCATCTCCATAAAATGTGTATTAGTTTTTCTGACATAGAGATTATATGCTGCCCAGCTGGTGTACAAGGATGACCTCACAGAGGCCTAGGGGTACAGGTAAGCAGGTCCATAAAAAAGGGCAATAGGCCCATGACCTCACAGATATACTGCCCCTACCAAATAGTTATACAATTAAAGGGTGATGCCAAGTTTCTCAGCAGACACTGAAAGCTGAAGTTGGGAATTCAAGAAGACTCAAGCAGCAATGGATCTGTGAAAGTGAGTGTGGTACCAGTGAAGGGTTGGTTAAGATGTGCTTCCATTATTTCTCACATTTACAGAGAAAAAACTAACCTAATAATAACAGGACTAAAGAAAATCAGTTCAACAGTAGGCCAGATCAGCAGATATATAAAATTTTATTTATAAAATTTATTGGCTGCCCATCTTACTCCAAGGTAACTCTGGGTGGCTTACAATATTAAAAGATAAAACTATATAAATAAAATACTACAAAAATATAAAAAATACAAAATACAATAGCTAAAAGATGGGGAGGGCAGAGGTAGGATGAACAGGGAGGAGGTGGGATCTGATATTAATCTATCAACCACCTCCAACAAGAATCCCCTTCTCTGGAGCCCCAAACCAACTGGCAGAGCCCAGTCTTTAGGCTCTTGGGGTAGGGCAGGAGGGTTGGAACGGGCCTCACTCCTGGGGCAAGATGTTGCAGAGGGCAGATGCAATGGCGGAGAAGGCCCTTCTCCTGGACTCTGTCAATAATTCCTCTATTGTCTTTTTAAACTCCTGATAGACCTCCAACATATCAAGAAGACAATCTTGATCCACACAATCTTGCCATATTCAATAGGTATTGTTAGTTTCCCCCATTGACCTTTCTGAATATCTTTAGCTAAATCTTATTGATTTAGTCCTGTTGTTTTGTCTGTTGCTATATTATTGTTTTGTTGTAGTTTTCACATTGTTATGTATGGTTCAGGCAATGTTGATGACAAAGTAGTATAATAATAACTAAGCAAGCCAACCAAGAAATAGAAAATAAGTTTGTATTAAGATCTCTTTAAAGAGCATAAAAACATTGGCAAAGTCTATCTTATAACCCATGTACTCAGAACAATACATTTCAAGCCACAGATTCATTGAGACCCCATATTTCTTTAAACCAGTGTTTCTCAACCTCAGCACCTTTAAGAAGGATGGACTTCAACTCCCAGAATTCCCCAGCCATCTTACTGGTCTCTGACTATAATAAATTTCATGTTCAGTGCTGCTGGTGATGTCATTTTATAGTTGCTTCTCTAATTTGAGCAGATGTAGTTTTACAGAAAATATATTCTAATGCACAGGTGTCAAACTTGATCACATCATGTGAGGTATTGTGACTTATTGTGACTTTTTTTGCCTTTGCGGAGCCTGGGTGGGTGTGGCCTGCAGACCGTCAGTTTGACACCCCCGATCTAATGCCATTGCTCATAAATGGTTGGTTTGTCAAGATATAGTTCCCAAGTCAGTTTTAGCTTTGAAAGAGATGTGTTTACAATATTAGTTAAACCTCTATAAAGGGATGAATCCATTCAACTAAGTTGATTAATTGCAGGTAGGCATAACGTCTCAAAAATTCCCTGTTGTTTAATTAAAATAGAAGCAATGGCTATAATTTGGAATTATTGGATCCATATTCCATGCAGTCCATCTTGCTTATCTCGGTAAAAGCATTTTCACTGTGGAAACAATCTTTTAACCTAAAAGCTTTTGTATGCATCCAATCTTTATATAGTAAAGAGTTATCTTTATATAGGTAGTTGGGATGATCTGAAAGAAAATCAAAGGAGGGGGAAAAGGAACTAAAGATTTCATCTGCGGTTGCTTGGCCATTAAACCATTTAGTAATGCATTTTATTGAAAAGCAATTTACCACTGTAAAAGGGAAGAGTGCATATTTCCAATTACTGTATCAGCTATGTCCCAGGAGATAGTTCCATTAGTGTGCAGATAATGGTGCCACAGATGCATTAATTGATTTAGTTGAAATGCATCAAAATCAAACTTCAGATTAGGTATAGCAAAGCCTCCTTGATTCTTTAAACAGTTTAAAACAGAACTGGCAAATCTAATACAATTTCTCACACTATTCCATTCAGAAAGCTTGTTCTTAGATAGAAGTAATAATTCAGTATTGAAAAATAATAATTTGGGAAGTATCATTTTAATTATCTCAGATCTTCCTGTAACATGGGAAGGTTTTTTCCCCTCTTCATTTTGATCATATTCCCCTTTAACCAGTGTGAGAAGATAGAATTTCAATTTAAAGTTGTTCTATATCTTTAAGGATAATAATTCTTAGAGATTTGATTCAGCAATAGGTAAGTTTTAAATGAGCTACGTATTCTGTGTATCTTTTAGTTTCTATATTTAATTTCTTTTCCTATATTTTTGCATACCAAGATTATATGGAATGTATATAGAATACTATTGATTGTATTGGATTGGAAGTAAAAATATATACACTGTGTCAATACAAAAATGTTAAGTTGATGGTATTTATTTTAGTATTCATTATTGTAACTTGTGAAGAAATTCATAACAGATTGGATGTCCAACAAGGAGAGGAAAATATATGGGGGCAAGTAGAGAGGGGCAAATATATGTATGCAGGTTTGTGAATTGGTGTAATGAATGTCTTGTATGAAAGACCTTGGGGAAAGAGAGACCATCAGTATGGTCATCTTTTCATCTTTTCAATATGATGTTTTCTTTTAGAATAAGTAATAATATAATATATAAAATAAAGTTATACAGTATTTGTCAATATAAATTAACAGTCTTTAAATGACAAATGAGCACATCTTTAATGTTTTGCAGAAATTAAATAAAAACATGCCTAGCTCTAAAGTTCAAGCAAGAGTATGTCTTCGAGGGACAAGAACAGTTTCTAATTTTGATAAATACATAGAAATAGAATTATTTACATTTATAGATATAAATTTGGTATCTGATATCAGCTAAGAGTTTCAGACAGTGAAAGATTAAAAAAAAAAACTGTAACAAAACTTTTAGAATAAGAATCTAAAAACCAATAATCCAATTAATGTAATCAAAGAGAGATGGTCCGAAAAAAGATTCTTCATATCAGAGAAATAAAGTAACAATACTTAGTCATTCCCAATTTGCCATGAGTTATGTTTAATGCAATTAGGACCAAAGTTTTATATTGTAATATTATATCCAACACTAACCTCTGTCTGCAAAACAATACAAAATCTTATTATTATCATTTAAGGTTGAAATGTTCTGGATATTCAGATAGTCCTCGACTTATGACCACAATTGAGCCTAAAGTTTCTGTTGCTAAATGAGACAGTTAAGTGAATTTTGCCCCATTTTAAGACTTCTCTTGTCACGTTAAGTGAATCACTGCCGTTGTTAAGTTAGTAACGCGGTTGTTAAGTCCATTTGGCTTCCCAGTTGACTTTGCTTGTTAGAAGGTTGCAAAAGGTGATCCCATGACCCTGGGACATTGCAACCGTCATAAATATGAGTCAATTGCCAACTGTCTGAATTTGTATCATGTGACTCTAGGGATGCTGCAACTTCAAAGAGTCACTAAATGAACTATTGTAGGTCGACAAACACCTGTATTTGTGAATGACCTTGAGAAAAGGAATCAGAGCAAGAATAAATGAAGCAAATTTTAGAGGTTTAAGAGAAAGGAAATTTATTTATAGGCAATATATAGTAAGGATAAGCCAAAACTAGAAAATTTCCTACCAGGAGGAGAATCAAAGAATATGCATTCTATGCATTTGTGTCTGAGAAGAAGAAAGACAAAAGGAAGCATCCTCAGATTAGCAATCTTATAAAGAACAGATAGAGCAAGAAATGAAGAGGGCACACATTCTATCACCCATTTCTGATTTGAGATAGACTGAAATTCAGGTGAAATTAAATTAGAATTCATTTCTTTTGTTTTTGAAGCTATTGGAATCTGAACTTTCTGATATGAAATTCACAACACAAATTTCAGTTGCTTATTAGATATTGAACATTGCCACAAAATGGTTTTTATGAGTTTTCAGGGAATCCCCAAGGATATCTTCTCCCAAACTGTAATTAGCTTGTTTATATTTTCTCAGAATTTCAGCTCATAAATCCCAAAGGATTTGTATCTTGAAACCTTCATATTCTACAGCTGGAGAACAGTTTGACTCTCATCATTTGGTGTGTGCATGTGTGAATAGGATGCTCATTTATTGTAATTATGATGTCCTTGGAGGTTTGAGTAGTGAAGAAATATTGTCTGAAAGCCACATATGTACATTTTGTGTGAGACTGTTGGGAAATGGAGAGAGAGAGAGAGAGAGAGAGAGAGAGAGAGAGAGAGAGAGAGAGAGAGAGAGAGAGAGAGAGAGAGAGAGAGAGATGTTCTTGGGTTGTTAGAGGGAAAAATAAATATGCACCTCTCTTTTTCCTATTTTGGGACCTTTTCCAGTAGCAAATAAGGTATTTGGATAGTGACTTTGGTTTTCAAAGTATTCCGCCTTAATTTGTAACATTAGTTTCAGAATATAGAGTTTTAATTATGGAGTCAAGTGGCCTTCTGAATTTACCTGCCATCTGTTTCAATGCCTGTCAATATTTATGTTATAATTGACAATTCAATGTCAATTGATTGATGTGTAGATTGCTTGAAATGGATCAGCCAGTGACTTAAATTAATCTGCTCTAGAAGGTCTTTTTGTCCTTTGAATTCTAGCTTATGGTTGCTGAGGTCTGTTTACTCAGATGGTAATGAGAAGGGCTAGGAGTTGTCTTTTGGATGTTCTTTTGGAGCAAAATAGATTGAAAATTTCTATCATTGCTTCCTTTCTCTCCCTCTTCAAGGAAATGCTCTTAAATTGTGTTAATTGGCATTGGTGCTGTGTTTTATATTTAATGGACATAGGAGCTAAAAAACTGGGTCATAATCTTCAGAATATTTTAATACTTTTTCCCATCTCTCCTTAAATATTTCTCTTTGGGTTGTTCTTAGGTTTGGGAGGTCACATTCACTAAGGAAAATCTGGTGCTGTGAGATTATTTTCTGATTTTTCTTATTACCATAACACAAAAAAAGACACTGAGGCCTTAGAAAGAGTGCAGAGAAGAGCAACAAAGATGATAAGAATTCCGGAGGCTAAATCTTATAATGAACAGCTAAGGGAATGAGGTATGTTTAGCCTAACAAAGAGAAGGCTTAGGGGGTGACCTAATAGCCATCTTCAAATACCTGAAGGACTGTCACAGGGAAGTGGGGGTCGATTTATTCTCCAAAGCACCTGAGGGCAGAACAAGAAGCAACGGGTGGAAGCTAGTCAGAGAGAGAAGCAACCTGGAACTAAGGAGAAACTTCCTGAGAGTGAGGCCAGTTAGTCCATGGAACAGCTTGACTCCCCGAGGTGTGAGTGCTCCATTGCTGGTAGTTTTCAAGAAAAGATTGGACAATCATTTGTCCAGGATCGAATAAGGGGTTCCTGCCTTGGGCAGGGTGTTGGACTCGAAGACCTCCAAGGCAGTGGTGTAGCGTGGGTTGTCAGCATCCGGGGCAAGGCACCCCCCCCTCCACAGTGGGCGGCGTCGGCGACCCGGCGGCTCAGATCGGATTCACACAGCCAGCACTGCAGAGAGAGTGAGCCAGGCAGGGGCAGAGAGCTGCAAGTGCGAGCGCGCCCCCCCAGATGTTGCGCCCGGTGCGGCCGGCCCCCCCTGCACCCCCCACGCTACGCCTCTGCTCCAAGGTCCTTTCCAGTGCTATGATTTCTCCTCCTTTTTCAATGGGCTGTTATTTTAGCAAGAAATATACCATATCCACCTTCCTCTGTTTTGTCATACAGAGTGCCGTTGGCACAGGAGACAAGGCCCATTAATCTGTAATGATAAAAATTGGGAATACAGTATCACCATGGCTCTTGATATGTTTTATTTTGTGTTTCTTGCATTGTTGTTTTAAAATATTCTTAACAATTTATAATTGCTCAGAGTCAATGGGAATTGGCAGAAATATTATTATATTATATTATATTATATTATATTATTATATTATATTATATTATATTATATTATATTATATTATATTATATTATATTATATTATATTATATTAATTATATTATATATTATATTATATTATATTATTATATTATATTATATTATTATATTATATTATATTATATTATTATATTATATTATATTATATTATATTATATTATATTATATTATATTATATTATATTATATTATATTATATTATATTATATTATATTATATTATATTATATTATATTATTATTATATTATATTATTATTATATATTATTATATTATTCATATATAATTTGTATTCATAATTTTTATATAATAATGCCAGCTGACAATTGATTTCTCACTGTATATATAGTACGAATAATATTTTATTTTAATGTTAATATTTTAATAATATGTTGTTATTACTATCTCATTTTTCTATCCCAGGTCTTTGAGAATGATGCTAGTATAGATGGATAAAATCCCCTCTAAACATCTGTCTGACTGTGGGACTAATCATAATAATAATGTGTTTAAGTATGAAACAGATGAGCACTGATTGGCTTCTGGTTCTCTGTGTTCAATTATTTGCCAGGAAGAGCAAGTGTTGATTGGCTGTTAGTTTTATATGAGCTGTTTAGACTTGCAAACATTTATAGAATCTTGATCCTGGCAAATAATGAAAATAGCTTTAATAGTCCAGGCTGCATTTTAAAATGGAATTGGAAAAGTGAGGAGATAGAATGACTAGTTGCCTGGAGCTTTTCTTACTGAAGATGCTTCCAGGCAGTTGTTAGTGCTATCAAAAAATATTGTGAAGCCAGTTCCACTTAATGGGTTTATCATGGAAAGAAAAAACAACTGAAAAAATTATGGGAGTGAGGCCAGAGCAATTACAAAATTCTCCTGGGAAGTTTTTGAAACAATATTTTGCTTTACTTAGGAAGTCCCTAAGCTATTATGGGGGGAAAAAAGACAAGATTGATAGTATTAGTTCAAATTCCAAGTGGAAATGGGAACTGTCCAGCTGGGATTTCATTTAATCAGAGTTGGAAAGATTACGAATAAGGCT
>NW_015387788.1:56638-59690 GCF_001527695.2 Protobothrops mucrosquamatus | reverse complement strand
TGGGAGTGAGGCCAGAGCAATTACAAAATTCTCCTGGGAAGTTTTTGAAACAATATTTTGCTTTACTTAGGAAGTCCCTAAGCTATTATGGGGGGAAAAAAGACAAGATTGATAGTATTAGTTCAAATTCCAAGTGGAAATGGGAACTGTCCAGCTGGGATTTCATTTAATCAGAGTTGGAAAGATTACGAATAAGGCTGTGTTTACCAGCCTCTCTGTGTTTTTGGCTTCCTTTCTCCCACAGGCCACCATGATCTACAGCAGATTACAGAGCTGTATGTTAGCAGCTGGCTACCTTGCTTATCTCCTGGTGGGTGCTCTCATCTTCCAGGTTCTGGAAAAAGATGCTGAGAGACTACAACAAGGCATCACCTTTAAAATGAAGGAGGACTTTCTGAAGAACTTCACTTCCCTCAGTGCAGCAGAGGTCAATATCATTGTGGAGGTAGGTCATTCTTTCTGAACTGAATACAAAAAATAATGAATCCAAAAACTGTGGTGCCTTGAATATGATCAGTGGAGGGTTTTTTTATGAGTACATTTCATACAGTATGAAACTTTGAAAAAGAGAAACGTTCTCAGTTACTGTATGATTCATGTAGCCCATTGAGATGCAACTGGCACTACATATTATTCTTTTTGATGCCAGATCAAAAGTTCCTTTCCTTTCCTTTCCTTTCCTTTCCTTTCCTTTCCTTTCCCTTCTTAATTATGAAATTGATGTATTAAGCTGAATGTATTAGACATTTTAAAGAAAAGGCTATGATATTTTGAAAAGGTTTTATTTTTAGTTCAATTTTATTTGGTAGACATTCCTAGAATCAGAAGATGCAGCTTAATAGCAAAAGCATATAAAGATAAATGTTATTTGATAATCAGTTATGGTTATTTAAATGTCAAATGTCATCTTAATTGTAGAATCTGATGGAAGCTGTTAGGAAGGGCATATATCCAGCAGAAAATGAATTCTCTGATGAACACAACAATTGGGATTTCAGCAATTCTTTCTTCTTTGTGGGTTCTATGTTATCCACAATAGGTAAACTGCTTATGTTTCTCCCTTAAATGTTTGTTTATTTATTAATCACATTTATATAGCCAACCGTCTCATCAAAAGCAACTTGGGGCAGTGCACTTGAATACTGATTATATTGAAGTAATCTTCCTCAGAAACATTTATTGCACTGAGTTTCAAGGGTCATTTTTATGCTTCAGACTCCCAGATCTTAACTTCCTCTTTCTTATAAAATCAAACAAACTATAATTCATTTTTGTGACAATTGTTAAGTTAATACGAAATAGGGCAGCATATATACGTACAGAATGATGCAAAATCATGAACTGGAAATTTTGAGTACACTTGCTTTAATTCATATGTAGAAAGAGACTGATCTTATCAAAAGGGAGACAGTTAAGAAGATAAAAAACAAAGCTGTGGAAAGACTCTGCTCATAAATATAAATAACTTTTGAAAAATCCATTTAACCCCATTCCATTCTCCCAAAACTTCACAGGCCCATAAATGACGTTTTCTCATGTTATGATACAGCAATGTTGTGAAACAGACTGCTGTGGGAAAATCTTTTGTCCAATGCAAAAGGTCACTGTAATGAACTATTAGCCTAGCCCCAATGACAATCCAACATTTTAAATTATTTAGAGATGTTTAGATTTTTTAAAAATATTTTTTTAGACTTTTTAACATTCTATAGAGCCATTTTAGTGCAGTGGTCAAGTGCTGGCCTAGAAACCAGGAGACTGTGAGTTCTAGTCCTGCTTTAGACATGAAAGCTGACTGGATGACTTTAGGCCAGTCATTCTCTCTCACCCCGACCCACCTCACAGGATTGTTGTGGGAAAAATAGGAAGAGAATTAGGCGTGTTTGCCACCTTGAGTTACTTACAAAGTAATAAAGGCAGGATAAAAATCTAATAAATAAATAAACAAACACATTTTCTGCACAATTCAAGAAAATTTGTGCAAAATCACAGCTTTTATTCAGCTTGTCATACCAATTCTTCTAAATGGACTATATTAAAACCACAAACACTTTCCCGCAGATGCATTTCTTCTTTACGCATTATCATGTCTAGTATATGAGAGAATATCATTATTTTATATTTTCCACATGGGAGACATATTAACAATCTTCTCCCACTTATTAAACGCATGACAAATACAAGGGCAGCTGATTGGGATATTGTCAGTATTTGCTTGAAACTGTGGTGAACAAGAAATAGAGCTTGTCTGGGTCTCCTGGGAAGGCTCAGCCTTCGGACTTGATGTATCCCAGGCTATTTTAATTTTTGGCTAGCTCATTTAGAAGAACAGATAAATAGGTTTTCTGATTATTTTGGGTTGCTTGGCTAAATCTTCTTGGGATTTCAGCCTAAAACAACATTGTCTGTTCTTTAAACCATGTAGAGCATGTTGCTTACTTCAACTGCATGCTTAGAGTGCAAATAAACGTGAGTCAATGTTCAGTAGTAGTAACTGCGAGAGGGACCTCGGAGTCCTAGTGGACAATCATTTAAATATGAGCCAGCAGTGTGCTGCAGCTGCCAAAAAGGCCAACCCAGTGCTAGGCTGCATTAACAGGGGGATAGAATCAAGATCACGTGAAGTATTAATACCACTTTACAATGCCTTGGTAAGGCCACACTTGGAATACTGCATCCAGTTTTGGTCACCACGATGTAAAAAAGATGTTGAGACTCTAGAAAGAGTACAGAGAAGAGCAACAAAGATGATTAGGGGAATGGAAGCTAAAACATATAAGGAACAGTTGCTGGAATTGGGTATGTCTAGTTTAACGAAGAGAAGGACGAGGGGGGACATGATAGCAGTGTTCTAATATCTTAGGGGCTGCCACAAAGAAGAGGGAGTCAGGCTATTCTCCAAAGCGCCTGAAGGCAGGACAAGAAGCAACGGGTGGAAACTAACCAAAGAGAGAAGCAACCTAGAACTAAGGAGAAACTTCCTGACAGTTAGAACAATTAACCAGTGGAACAACCTGCCTCCAGAAGCGGTGAATGCGCCAACACTGGAAGT
>NW_015387788.1:52257-55155 GCF_001527695.2 Protobothrops mucrosquamatus | reverse complement strand
CATGTTTTGACAGGCTACGGAAACCTCTCTCCCAAAACGGCTGGTGGTCAGCTTTTCTGTGTCTTTTTTGCTCTCTTTGGAATTCCTCTGAATATTGTCTTTTTGCAGCATGTTGGCAAGATGCTCTCCATGGTCTGTGAACGGTTAGCTAAATGGCTGTATAGGAAAGGTGTAAAGAAGGTAAAATAATAAAAAAAAAACTTTGTTCCACGATTATTTCTGAAAATAAGCCAAAGAGCTTAAGATGATAATTTAATTGAAGAACAGTCTGATTCATGCTTCAGTTATGCAGAAACAACCATCATTTAAATCTGTTTTGCAGCTGCACATTACCAGCAAAACACATCCGTACTAAAGTTACAGTGATGTAGCTATCAGGATATATTGAATAGCCATGTAATTTCATTAAATCCATTTCTGGAAACAAAATATTTCTAGTCCATTAATTTGATTTATGGGTCAGTTAATGTGCACAACCAGAGGCTGCAAAACTCAAATGGTTCATTTAGTGCAGGCCAAACCAGGGCACAATATCTCAAATTTTAAAAGAAATCTGCTCCTGTTTTACTGAAGTAACTTCAGATTGCATCAAATGATTGTACCATTAGAGAGGTTTAAATCTAATCTCTGCTTTAATATGATAAATTCGAAGCAAATTATTAGGCAGAAATGTCTCCCCTCTCAACCTGAAGCTCTCCAATACACAGAATACTCAAAGTGACTCCAAACTCCTCCTAAAACAGGAGTATACAACCTTGGAAACATTTAGACTTGTGCACCTCAACTCTCAGAATTCCTTAGCCAGCATTTATGCAGAATTCTGGGGAATTCTGGGAGTTGAAATCCCCTAATTTTAAAGTTGCCAAGGTTAGATACCCTTGCCTTAAAATATTTCTCTTAAACTTTGACATCTAATCCTGTCACTTAACATAATCAAAGAATACAATCCAATTTTTATTACTTAATCTTTTTTTTTCACCCTTTCCTGTTAGGACTATCCTTGTTGTCCTCTCCAAAGCTATCCCAATTTTTCTCACTTGGTGTGTGTCATCAAGACAGTCTTGATTCTTGGTGATCTCATAGATCTTATTCATAATTGATTATGAGTGGTTTATCACTGTCTTCTAACATACAGTTTGAAATGATGCCTTTGTAGCTGCCAGGCTTTCTGTATTGCTGTTGCTGCTTGAATAGACATCTGTTTAACTTAGCTGTGAGCTGGGATGACCTTCACTCCTAGCTTAGATGGTCCTGGTGGGAGTATAGCCTTTCCCAGCATACTTTGCTCATCCCTTCCAGGAATATGTGTCCTGCCCAATAACAGCACCGGACTTGAGGGGGGGCAATTTCTCTAAAGAAGGCTTAAAAGATAGCACTCAGATCAGTACACTAAATGCATTGTAACACTGTGCAATAGAGTGGAAGCATAACATGCAGCCCACGAATACTCAAATAGACCTCAATTTACAATCATTCATTTAGTGTCCATTCAAAGTTAGTGATACTGAAAAAACTGGCGTACAACTGGTCCTCACACTTACAACTGTTGCAATACTGCCACGGTAACAGGATCAAAATTTGGGTGCGTGGCAATAACATGTATTCACGACAGTTGCAGCATTCCAGGAACACGTGATCTCCATTTACATCCTTCCCAGCTGGCGTCCAACAACCAATCAAAATGGGTGGAAACTCAGTTTGCTTAACAACTGCCTGATTCACTTAACAACTGCAGTGATTCACTTAGCAACTGTGGCAAAAAAAGTCTTAAAATCAGGCACGGCTCACTTAGCAGCTGCTTTGCTTAGCAACAGAAATTGTGCTCCCAATTGTCGTTGTAACTTGAGGACTAGAGACAATATAAGACCATAGAGGTCCTGGAAATAAGATAAGCAAACAGGCAAGCAAGCAGGCAAAAGCAGCTGTCTGTACCAAGGGCAATTTTCTTGTATCAAATCAGTGTTTTTTCTTCGTTTTTCAGAAAACAGCAAGGGGCTTGACGCTTCTGTTCTTCCTGGTTATGGGAATATTAGTGTTTCTTTGTGTGCCGTCGGTCATCATTCGAAAAATAGAGGGCTGGTCCTATAGTGAAGCCATTTATTTTACATTTATTACCCTGAGCACCATTGGGTTTGGTGATTATATGATAGGTAAGTTTTCCTGTAACATTTTTGAAACAATACTTCCTATTTGGATCATGATGGCTCCTATGGTACATTATGTTCTGATGCAGTCAAGAGACTAAAGGAGACTTGACTTTTACAGTGGCTATAGGGTGAAGAGAACCTATTCTGGACATCCAAGGTACATGGTTGTAACCAATGTGCTCACCATATAACACAAGGTTGGTTTGGGAACCTTTTTAGCCTGTGGGTGACATTGGTTGCTGAATAACATTCAAAGGAGTGTTGCTGCATACCTGAACATCCCTGGGTGCACTCTGCACAGTCCTAAGTTCAGTGATCTGAAGCAACATCCCTGAGAAAGCAAGAACAATCAGCTTCCATTTACTATACAGGTAATACTCAACTTACAACAGTTCATTTAGTGATTGTTTGAAGTTACAACTGCACTGAAAAAAGTGACTCATGATCATTTTTTACACTTATGATTATTGTAGCATCCCCATGGTCATGTGATTTACTCGGCTGCTTGACAACTGACTTACAAGTTATGACAGTTGCCGTTATGTTATGTTATGTTATGTTAATTTTAATTTGTATACCGCCCTTCTCCCGTAGGACTCAGGGCGGTTCACAGCATATTAAAAAACAAATACTATACACAAAATACAAAAATACAGAAATACAAAAAATATAAACCCCAATAAAAGCCGAATTAAAAACCAAATATTGCCAGCTGTGTTTCCGATTAAAATTACTTTTAAAATCATCCCTA
>NW_015387788.1:48957-50378 GCF_001527695.2 Protobothrops mucrosquamatus | reverse complement strand
TGTCTCAAGACCTGCTTCCGTCTCCTCCCCCTGGGCCAACCAGTCGGAGTCCAAGCCTTCTCGGATCCGAGCGACTTTGTCATACAGATATTGTGCAAAATCCTCGGCCCTCCCCTCCAGAGGATCCCCCCCTCCCCTCAGTTGGAGGAGAGAGCGGGTCACCCTGAAGAGGGCGGCCGGGCGATTATCTGATGACGCGTGTCATGTGATCTCCTTTTGCGACCTTTGGACAAGCAAAGTCAATGGGGAAACCAGATTCACCTAACAACCGTGTTACTAATTTAACAACTACAGTGATTCACTTAACAAATGTAGCAAGAAAAGTAATAAAATGGGGCAAATCTCACTTAACAAATTTCTCACTTAACAACATAAATTTTGGGTACAATTGTGATTGTAAGTTGAGGACTACCTGTAATTAAAGATGTGTGGACTTCAACTCCCAGAATTCCCGAGCTAGCAGATTGAACTCCTGGGCTGAGTTCAGACAGCACACAAGGCATAACTATACTCTAGTGCAGGGATAGGCAACCTTGGCTCTTTTATGACTTGTGGACTTCCAACTCCCAGAATTCCTGAGCCAGTCATGCTAGCTCAGGAATTCTGGGAGTTGAAGTCCACGAGTCATAAAAGAACCAAGGTTGCCTACCCCTGCTCTAGTGTCATGCATTAAGCAATTTTTTTTTAATATTTTTAGATCCTAATTTTCTCCTTCTTCTTGAGAAGATCCCCTTCTATTTAGTTTAAGCAAGAATTCCTTCCAACAGAGAAGACCCAGCTCTTCTACTACTTGTGCTTCCCTGTCTTTGGAGCAGACTATGCCAATGTCAACAAGGAAATTCTGCATGAATGCTGGCTGAAGAATTCTGAGAGTTGAAGTCCACACATCTTAAAGTTGCCAAGGTTGAAAGACACTGATATACATTGTTTATCTGGTTTGGAAGAAAACATCATGCTCTAATTTACAACTCAGAGAGGGAGGAAATGAAGGAAGGAGAATGTGCAATCATGATGCAATTAAAGACAGAAAGGCCTTACTATTTTGTTTATTATGATAGTATATAAAATATATACCCTGCATTTTCACTGATTTTGCTCAATTTCTGATAGATGGCATAAAATTAATAATATATACAGTGTAATAAAATGCAGTGTAAATATTAAATGCATACGTAATAAAAAACATACAACAATTTGTCATGAATAAAATAATTTATCATTTTGTCTAAAGCAGCCTTTAATCAGAGTACAACATCAGCAATTTAGTCTCCCTGGGATGCAGTTTTCTTCCTCTAAGCTAAGTGAAGAAGTTCAGATAACATGCACTAGCTTTTTAAATTATTTTGCCTTATTCACTTCTTCCTACTCCTGTGTTTCCAGGGAGACAACATGACAAATTCTACTTCCGTGGCTATCGGATT
>NW_015387788.1:28146-45660 GCF_001527695.2 Protobothrops mucrosquamatus | reverse complement strand
AAATGAATTATTTGATTAATTCATTTCTGCATAGCATTACTGAACAACATAAACAAAAAAGCTTCCTGCCCCACGGAGCTTATTAGCAATCTCTGTTTATACAGTAGAAAGTAGTTAGGAAGACTCTAGAGGAATGAGAGGGAGAGGATGACAATTTATTTAAGAACTAAAAACAAAGAGATACACTTTCAAATATTTTAGTCTGCCTTTGGGACAAAAATTGTGGACAAGACTTTCTTTCAAGACAAAGGAAGATGCACAGTCCGTTCTTGCCATGTCTACCATAAAGTTGTGAAAAAGGAGGATCATTCCAAAGATTTTGCATTCAGTTCTTTTGGCTTGATTTCAGATACTGATTCACCAATGTGTATTTAATAATTATTTGCAGAGCATTCAAGGTGGATTGTGTTTTACTGAAATAAATTATATCCATGAGACATGCCGCAAAAAGAGAAAGAGTTAGAAAGAGTATGAAGAATAAATAGATTCAATATTAAAATAAATGTTCTCCTATGCTACCATGTAATAAAGCAAACATGACCAGTTGGAATTACTACTGGAAGAAATAAAATGGCAGCTGGTTTTAACAAGGTTGGAAGAGCATTTTAATGACTAAGGCAGGGGTAGGCAACCTTGGCTCTTTTATGACTTGTGGACTTCAACTCCCAGAATTCCTGAGCCAGCACGGCTCAGGAATTCTGGGAGTTGAAGTCCACGAGTCATAAAAGAGCCAGGGTTGCCTACCCCTGGACTAAGGCAACTACTAGAAATCTCTTCATTATTGTTGTATGATCTAATATCTTCCAGGTCCTGAATTCCTTTCCGTATAGCAAATTCTGCACTCCAGGTGTGTGATTTCGAAATAAATGTCAATATTTCAACTTCCTTCCTTCCTTCCTTCCTTCCTTCCTTCCTTCCTTCCTTCCTTCCTTCCTTCCTTCCTTCCTTCCTTCCTTCCTTCTTCTGGGATAAAAATACAAATGAGTTTATATTCTTACATAGCACTTAAACTGGGTCAATGAATGGTCTGTTTTCTATTTCAAATGGAATAAGTATAGAAGGCAGTCAGTAAATTGCTGAATCTTTATCTTTAAACTTGGCTGATGGCATTGCCAAGTTACATGTCCTGCCATCCTGTCTGCCATCCTGTCTGCGCCACCCTGTCCATACTTCCATGTTTAATGCATATATCATTGCTAGTGTGGCAGGATGTGCACTTTATAGAGCAGTGGTGGCGAACCTATGGCACGCGTGCCAGAGGCGGCACTCAGAGCCCTCTCTGTGGGCACCCACGCCATGCCCCGGAGATGGCAACCGTCCTCTTTAACCAGCCACCTGCTAACTCGCCAAGGTCCCACATGGCTGGATGCATCCCAGCACCCATGCGCTTGCTGGCTTCTGTGTGCGGGGGCCTATGGTGCCAGGCCCCTGCCTCACCCTGCAAAAATGGCACCCCCGCCCTGCCTCACCTCGCCTTGCCTCACCTCACCCCACAGGACCAGCCTCCTGCCCACCGCCCCACCCACCAGAGACCCCCTGGATCTCCCCCACCCTACCCGGCCCCCACAGGTGTCCCTCCCCAGGAGCAACATTGAGTTGGCCATGCCCACTCATCTGCCATGACCTGTAGCCACGCCCACCCAGCAGGCCATGCCCACCCAGAGGCCACGCCCACCCGGCACCCGGCGATACATAAGTGGGTTTTGGGTTGAAGTTTGGGCACTCGGTCTCTAAAAGGTTCGCCATCACTGTTATAGAGGAATCAGCATATTAATACCATGTGTGAGTTCAGTCAAATTCAAAACGAACAAACAAAAAAACTAAGAAGGAAAAAAAGTTTCAGTTACAACCTGAAATTCTATGATTGTATAGATTTCCTCCCCCCCCAGCCGCCCCCAATTAGATGGCAAAGTGTCTTAAATTTCACAACAGTTCATTTGGATTTATCATTGCAACTTACAAGAATGATGTGAAAAATGATGTTACATTGAATTTACAGATGAAACTGGCTGATATCCTAATAAGCAAAAGGGACACACAAATACGGTAATAAATCAGAACAGTGGACTTGGCTTATTTGATCATTTAATCTCTCTCTCTCTTTCTCTCTCTCTCTCTCTCTCTCTCTCTCTCTCTCTCTCTCTCTCTCTCTCTCTCTCTCTCTCTCCTTCTTGTAGCTGTTAATGAGTTTTTCTTGTCTAGGACTGAATAACAAGACTTTAAAGATCCGTTTATATAAGACTTGACTTATTTGATTAAGGTTAAAATATAGATGTTATTTCTGGTAAACTCATGAAGGAGTTTCTGAGAGGAGACAGAGAAAATTGTGAAACACTATTTGAAGGGATTAAAGATCAAAATTCTTAATATGTTGTTTCTGGTAACTCTGAATGAATTTTTCTTGACTTTTTTTTTCAAACGATGAGGCATTAAAATTTAAGATGTTGGAAAAAGAAAAAAAAATCTAGTTTTAGAGAAAGTTGCTGAAATTATATATGTATATATATATATATATATATATATATATATATATATATATGTATGTATGTATGTATGTATGTATGTATGTATGTATGTATGTATGTATGTATGTATGTAGGTCTTTAGTTATTAGGTTTTCTCCCGCGTAGAAATAGAAGTGTCTTGGCGACGTTTCGACGAAGTCACATTCGTCATCTTCAGGCTGGTGTCTTCAGCTTCGTGCTTCTGGGAGTAGTGTGTGATCGCAGCTGTTTCTTCCTTTTAACTGTTAAAGTGTGATGAGGCTTTATAATTTATAATTTGTTTACAGATAATGAGATGAGATATAAATTTCATGTTCTGATGGAAAAGGGTAAGCTGTAGTCCAATCTTTTGACTTGCATGGGCTACACTGAGAGAAGAGCAATTCTTTTGGGCCCATATATGTAATATATAATGGCTAATCGCACCCTCAGCCAGATATTCAGACAGGATTTGGTAACATTTTTGTCTACCTTCCCAAGGACCTGGGATAGGCAGATGTGGATGTTTTGATGGTTTTAAAGGTATCGTTGCAGGATGTAAGCTGTTGCAAGTAAATCTATTATTATATTAACAGTTATTTTTTATTATAATTAAATTACCTTGTGGGGCTGCATTATTAGCTGTCCAGGGCCGCATGAGGCCTGCAAGCCACAGATTGGACATGCCTATCTTAGGCAATCCTATATCTAATGTGGGAATAAGTATCTTTTTATACAAAAAAAGGTAAATAATATGCCCAGCCAAGTACTTTTATAAATATGAAGAAAATATGTTACGGTGAACCAAAGCATACACATGTCTGTTACTTCACTATCTTTTATTCTTGGACTGCTCTATTGCAGCACCTCTGCTTACTGTACAGGAATTATTAGATGTTACATATTCTATAAAGAAAGGATAATCAAGAGTAGGCAGATACAAAGAAACCGGAAGTATATTCTTTTACATGGAATTTTATACAATTGTAATCACCTCCCCACCTTTTTCTCCTGTCTTAGGTGCATAAAAGATATTTTAGACAACTTCTCAGTGTTTCTTGTTTATATTTCAGGACTATGGAGCATTTGTATATTTTCATTTTCACAAACTTTCTGTCGTGATTCCGTGCCATCCTGTGTTCCCCACAGCTGAGTCCGGGGAATCTGAGGAGGAGGTGGAGGAGGCATTTGGAGGGCCATCAGGGTCAGAGGGAGGCTCTGATGAATTACAAGACTCACGGTCTGATGAAGAGCCTGGCCCCTCCAGTCGTGTTACGGATGAAGCTCAGCTGTGTGGGGAGAATGAGTCAGACTTGGGGGATTCACACCTGATGGACATGATTGATGCTCGTAGAAGCAGGCAATTATCGAGAACAGATCAGCAGCAGTCAATACGACAACTCCAGGGGAGGAGGAGAAGGCAGTGAGAGGCAACGCCTTGGGACTGCTTTATAAAAAGGGAAGGTGTGGGCGGTGCTGGTTGCTCAAGGCAACCGTTGCAAAGTATTTCATGGGATCATGTTCTGTTAGTATTGCCGGTGACTACTTTTCTGTTTTGCATTGTGTTTCGTGTGGACAATTTCCTCCATTTGGATTGTGTTTTGCTGCTTTTGTTTCTGGACTATTTGGCAGGTTTGTTACCCATATTAAAAGGGGTTTGTTTTCTTTTGAGTCTGCAGCCTATTTTCTCAACAGGGGTTTTGTCCTTGTGCCTGGGATAGAACACTTTCCTTCAAGATTCTGCTTGTAGCACTCTCTTTCTATTCTGAGTGTTGAAAAATATAATTACGGATGAGTAGCCAGACTGTAATGTAGGAAGTAGACGGGATCTCCTATTTTTATCACTGTACAGGGCATAATTTCAGATGCTTGTCTAAAGCTCTACTACTCAGGTTCTGTTATCTGCTTACAATCTTTATTTTAGGGTATTATTAGGGTATACATTTTCCCTCTTTCCCCGCAATTGACAGTGGTATACACAGCCCATTTCTAGTCATATTTAATTGAGTGAAATCTCACAAAAGGTAAAACATAAAATAGTGGAAGAACACGAATAGCATCAGAATGGTCTATGCTTTAACTCAATCAATGTGGCTCCTTTGTTTACGTCATACTGAGGTAACATCAGGAAGTTGTTCAGGAAACATAAGAATCAAGTCTCATTGCTATTGGAAAGGAATTCCTTATATGTTATTGGGGTAGAGGAAAGAAGCTACGCAAGAGAATTCTCTGATGGCTTATCAGAATGGATGCTATCCCAGATTTAGTTTGAAGAAGGAGCACAAAACTGAGGAGAAGAACCAAGTTTAATAATAATTTGGTGCCTGCTTTACAAGAAAGAGGGACCCCAAACAAAGAAAAAATATTTGAATAGAGGTTGAGGGCTACAAGGTAGGAAATCCTAGGGATCTGATTTGCTGGCCAGTTTGGGAGAGCTAGACAAGTCCTTGTCAGTGTCCCTGGGGTTAGATTGATTGTTCGGCAAAGTGGCTCTTTCAAGAGGGCAGCAGAGCTGGGGGAGCTCACTGTTAAGGAAATGGAACGTTGAGGCCATCAACTGATAGGTGAGAGACTTGGAGTTTCTCTAGGTTGCAATTCTTTTGTAAGGGCTACCCTTGGGTTATACTGTGAGCTGGTGAAGAGGGTTCTATTCTTTGCAGAATCCATTCTGGGTCGGTCATCGGCACCAGAGGTTTAGTCTTCCGAGCTTCTGGACTCATGCTGGAGCCCATCTTCAGGGAGCTTCTCTCTAACAGAGTGTGTGCTGTTATCTGTGTGCCTGTGGTAAATGGCTTTTTAGATGTTGATTGAAGTATGTTCTCCTCGTCCGATGGTGGTGTTAGCTTCCTACATAGTCACAGGGGCAATCCACGAAAGGGATTCAATAGATTACATTGGAAGTATCTCCCACCTCCAAGCAATCTTTACAATGCATAATTTGTCCTCGTATGACAGCCTTTGGGTGTTGTGCGATGCCCATTTGCAGATCTCGAAAGCTGCATTCTACAGTTTCTGATGTATGGCAGGGTGTGCCATGTGGTTGGCCTTGTGCCTTGTTTCTTTCCTTTCTCTCTATACCATGTTGCACAGACATCTTGTGACAAATGATTGTGAGTACCCATTCTGCTTGAATTGTTCACATAGGTACCTGCTCTCCAGCTGTTTGGTTTGATGGGTATTACAGTGAGTTCATCTAAAAAGCCACTTACAGCAGGCACTATAAATACCTCATACATAGCATACACTCTGCTAGGGGAGAAGCTCCCTGAAGATGGGGCTCTGGCACAAGTCCGAAAGCTTGGAAGACAAAAGACCCTGGTCCCAATGACCGACCAAGACTGGGTCCTGCAACATTATCCTGGGACACATCTATTCACCTTCATTCTTCTATTCTTTGTTTTAGGTGGGATTGCAGGGGAGGGGCTTTGTCTGGGACAGGGAGGGTCAGTTTGGGTTTGATGGGATTAGGCAGAGTGAAATGAATTTTGACCCTCGTCATATCTAAAAGACAGCCAGGAAATGGTGCAGCTTGTTTGCTAGCCTTATTTGCTCCACTATATGTACTCTTAGTTCCTTTCTGCATAACAGGACAATTGAGATTATTTGCACATGCAAATTCTTCAGTGGATGACTGCCAACACTGAGTGATGACTTGTCTGTGTAAGAAGAGCAGCCTAGGTCAAATAGTACAGATAGAAATCATTTGCAGAGGGAATAACTGATTGAGAGTGGCTGCTATTACTTGATAAGCTATGGGATAGAATTTGCTCATTTCAAAACTATATAGATTAGATACATTTTCAAAACCACAGGTTTTGGGGTGTTTTTTTTTCTTTTGAAAACCCTGACAGAGGACTTCTTTCCTCAGTGGGTTTCAACCGCTCTTGACTTCCATTAAGTAATGGAGTAAAACCAAGCTTGGGGAATTGGTCATTCTGGAAAACAGATTGGCAAAAAGTATCAGACATTAAAAAAAAAACCTTACCCCTCTTGGGAAGTCTTTGAAAACAAAAGCTCAAATTCCAGAGCAAGAAGCCTAGTTGGTGAAAACCTCCTACCCATATTATTCCCAGAGGCAGGATATACTCTAAATTTTGCCTTCTCTTAAATGCATTAGGAACAGGGTTAGGTTTCACATGATGTATTTCTCCCAGCGCTTCTGTTTGCACCATTATGAAATAAGGGATTTCCTTTTTCTTTGTTTCCATTTCAAGCCTCATGTCTCCCTTCCTGATTGCCTCCTCTTTTTTCATTAGCATCTGCTTCCAGGGGATCTTGGAGACAGGATTGAAATAATGTCTATTCTACTTATGCTAATAGTTTTTAGAACAATTATCCACTTGGCACAAAGGTGAGCTATTACATATACAAAAGGCTACTTGCCAGGTGATTGTTCAGCTTTCAAAAATATATATATCTGTGACACCTTGATGATTTATACATTTCTTATAGGAGCTTTCATTTCTAAGAACCTGTTTCATCAGATAGATGAAATGGGAGAAGAAGGATGTATATAGCATATAATATATAGTTCAGTAGATTTGCCAGCTAGTTTTTAACAACTGAGTAAATGAATTTTGAAATTAGTAATCTGTGATATGCTCTGCCTATAATAATAATGAAGGTTCAGTTATTTATGCATTTTTATTTAGTTAGTTTTTATACCATTCTGGTCCCAAAAGGAACCCTCATACAGGAAAAAAAAGTAAAAAAAATAATTACAATTGCATGACAATACAACTATACTAACCCCAATGCTCAGGGAACTTTCAAAGTAGTAGACAAAAGAGAGTCCACAACCAGGGTTCACTTATAATAACTTTCCATCCTCAAAATTCTTTGACAAAGACACATTTTAATGGCCTTCCTTAAAACCAGAAGGATGGAAAACAAGCTGATATTAGGATGTACTACAGTATGTTGTTCCAAAGGAGGAGGCTGATAATTGATGATAGAGAAAGGACTTGGAGAGGATCCCACCTTATCAATCTTCAGATACTGAGAGAATGTGGTCCTGTAGAATATTTATTTCATTTATACATTATTATTTATGCTACCCATTTCTGAAGGGAAACTAACAAACAAGTTCAGCATAAAATAAAAATCAAATCCTGCAAAAATAATATGTAAGCCCAATTATAGTATAAACAAAATTGACATTCAAAATAATAAATAGAAAAAAATCAACTTATTAGCCTTCCCAATTCCAGCCTTCACTCACAATAGATCTTACTAGTCTAGCAACCAGGTCTCTGCTGCTCTTCTGAAACTCAGAGGGGAAGGAATAAAGGGCCTCTGTGGGGAGGAAATTCCAAAGCACCTTGAATCACACCTTAGAAGCCAACTGACAACCAGCACAACTTTCACAATCAGTTGAGTATATACTGTATGGATGCACCCCAGTAATGCTGGAATGTCCTATTTTATTCCAGCTCTAGCTTCTGAATGCTTTCCAAAGCAACCCCTGTGTAGAGCTTATTATTAAGGTGAGGGATGAGTAAGGAATGAGTGATTGTGATCAAAACCTCCCAATATAAGAATGGACACAATTGGATCATATAATAGAACTGTAAAAAAAGCCCCATAGGACCTATATTCATGTCCTAAAGCCTATAAAAGACTTTCAAAATGACCAGCAGCACACTGAATTCCCCCTGGGAAAAAAGTCATAACCATAACCTTAAAAGAATGTTATATGGAATAACTTTTAGCTGCCACCAATACTTGAACTACTCTATTCTGGACCAGTTAGAATACAGGTGTCAAACTCGCAACGTCATGTGATGTGTTGCGACGTATCACAACTTTTTTTCCATTGCCGGCAAAGGGGTGTGTGTGGTTTCAGCATGACACATCCGGCCTGCGGGCTGGCAGTTTGACACCCCTGAGTTAGAACTTCCTGATGGTTTTCAAGTGCAGTCACATGTACAGCATGTTGCAATAGTACAAACAAATGGTGAAAAAATGTATGAGTCTTCCAATCCAGGAGACTGGCTAACTGGCTAGCCAGATTTAACTGTGCAATGACTGTCCTGTCCATAACTGCCATAAGTTCTTTCACCAGGAGCTGGAAGTCCAAGAGGACCACATTACAAGCAGGTGCTGTACACAAAGTAATCATGGAGGATAGGGCTCAGGATCACAAATGGGGGAGCTAACTTGGCAAAGAAACATTTCACTACCTCAGGAACAATAGGATTAATTTCCTCCAAGATAATCGTTTAAGACATAGTCTCTAGCATTTCAACAGAACCTGCCTAATTGGTATCCAGCTCCAAGCAGATCTGAGCAACTCCAGATGTCTAGAAAACTCTTCAGAATGCCCCATAGATATTCTTCCAACACATTATTTCCTAGTGAGTCCCAAGTAAACAAAGTCTCTATAAAATCTGTGGATGCAATAAAAATAGAGAAACATTGATGTTTTGCCACTCTAATTCTTGAACCTGAACTCTTACCCATGTCTATTTTATCCATTCTTCGGCTTTGCCAAGATCACTTTGGGCATCTCTCATGCCACTTTTTTTAGGATTTCCTTGGTGGAGAGAGCTGCAGTTCTGTCCAGGGACACAGTTACCATTGTCTTAGAAGTCACTCTCAGTGCCTTCTGAAAACCAAGTGGAAACCATCCACTTTGAGGAATTTAGTGGCATTGGTGAGCTCAACAGGACAAAGGACAGCTGTTAATCTTTTCTGGGGTTATGTCATATTTCTGCTAAGACAAAAAACATCTGTTGTGTCAGGGCCCTCTCTAAAACCTCATCCTAAGAAAGCAGAACTTGTGGAAGCAGTTTCTTCCAAAAGGAACTTTTATTAGGAGAAGTGCTAAGGGGGTTGCTATTGGTTGCAGTAAGCAAGGTGTCTTCCCTTATAATCTCTTTGCTGAGGCACAAATGGGGCAGCTAGCCATGTAGCTTTCAATGCCCTTTTTTTATTGATGACCACCAAAATTGCCTTTTGACCAAATGTAATGTTTTCACAAATCCAAAATGGTCTGCTGACTTTGAGTCGTGGCACAACTGCATGAATGTTAGTCTCTGGCTTTTGGGTATGTATAATTTCCCTCCGACCCATGGCAGACCATCTGTCATGGTGCATAGGGTCCTGTGGCTTAGGAACCATTCATCTGTCTCTAGCGCTTTTTTGAACTCAATTCCTGCTTGGCTTGCTAAAGGTTTTTGGAATTTGGCTTGTGCTCAGGTGGTGACTTGTGCTGCCAGTTGTTTATTTGGCATGAGTGGTTTTGTTACATCATTTTGATTGCTGTTATATTGGGGCATTCTGGACAAAGTGCTAAAAAGAGCCCCCCTGGCAAGTGTTTTAATGTGAAATTAAATCGGTGGAAATGTTGCGACCACCTTGCTAGTTTAGGAGTTAATTTCCTGGGTGTTTTTAGTGCTTCCAGGTTCTTGTGGTCGGTCCACACTTGGAAAGGAATTTTGTTCCCCTCCAGGAAGTGCCGCCAAGTGAGAAGAGCCCATCGCACTGCATCAGCCTCTTTCTCCCAGACCGCCCACCTTTGTTCTGTCTCTGTGAGCTTCCTTGATGTGTATGCGCAGGGTTGTAATGTCCCCTCATCGTTTTCCTGTAAAAGTACAGCCCCTCAGCTACATCAGTGGCATCAGCCTGAATCACAAAAGGTTTATCAGTGTCAGGGTGTCTCAAAACCAGTTCCATAGAAATAGTCTTTTAAGCCTTTCGAATGCGGCTTGACATTCCACTGTCCATTTTAATGGTTGGCTTGGCTTGGGTTTTCCCTCCCCTTTGGTTTTTAGTAAGTTCGTAATTGGTAATGCAATTTGAGCAAAGGAGGGGATGAATTGCCACTAAAAGTTAGCAAAGCCAAGGAAGCTCTGCAACTGCTTTCTGGTGCAGGGCGGAGCCCATTCTAATACTGCTCAGACCTTCTCCTCTCTCATGGAGTCAAGTGCAATTCTCAGCATGTCAATTGCTTGTTCCAAAAACTGGCTGGAACATGGTGGTCGGTCATCCTCGTCTTCGCTAAAGCAGAGTGACCTTTCTATCTCGACTTTCCAACCTGGTTGATGACTGCTTTGTCTGAGCGTCACCTTCCTGACTTTCTTCTCCCAGTCTTCCTTCTTCCCAACACCAATCGACCACCTGGGCTTGTGGCGGTGTTCTGTGACCACTACCTATTCCAATGAGCTCGAGGACTCAGAGCTGCGGCATCGTCGGGGTTACCCACCACCTCCGGCCCGGCCGCCGCCCTGCCGCATCCTTATCTGGGAGGGGGAGCAGGACGGGAGGCAGCGGCTCCGGTGGCGGCGGCACGGCATGGCTGCCGCCCCGCCGTGTATTCAGCTGAATGGGCGGAGAGGGGGAGCAGGACGGGAGGCAGCGGCTCCGGTGGCGGCCACTGCAGCATCGTCGGGGGTCCCCGCAGCCCCCTCCCCGCCACGTCCTCAGCCGAACGGGCAGGGAGGGGGAGCAGGACAGGAGCAGTGGCTCCGGCGGCGGCCACTGCAGCATCGTTGGGGGTCCCCGCAGCCCCCAGCCCAGCCACCGTCCCTGCCGTGTCCTCAGCCACTTTGCCATTGCAAGAGGAGGGCGCCAAGGCCGGGTGCACCATGGGTGGCCGCACCAGCAACGGAATGCCGCCGTGGGGACGAGGGGGTCCTGACCCGCAGCCGGCCCCGCCGCCCTCGCAGCCCAAGTTCTCCTTCTCCTGCAGCATCGAGGACAGCAGTGGCGGCAGCAGGAGGACGGCAAAGTGGCGCAGCTGCCCACTTGCCGCTGCCTCTTCGGCCTTGCTCAGTGCGGGCGGCGGCAGCAGCAGCAGGAGGACGGGCAAGAGGAACGTGCAGCAGGTGGGGAAAGGGCCGGGCAGGTGCCACGGGGGAATCCGCTGCTCGTGAGATGGCCGAAAGGCACAGGTGGAGAGGGGAAGCTACAGAGACCCCCGGCGACCCATCCTCCCAACTAACAGAGGTGGCAGCAGAGCAGGGTGAGGGGAGACCTGCCGGGCAGGAAAGAGGCACCCCGAGACCGACCACCCGTGGCTTCTTACCAGGGACACCTTTCCAGCAATCCTCCCGGCCACCACGTGCAGTACAAAGAAGGAAAGAGGTTTGTGGGCAGTCCCACAAACCAAAGAAGTTCAACCAATCAATTCAAACTTCATGAGAAGTTTGAATTGATTGGTTGAACTTTTTTAGTCCCACTTTTTTTTTCTCAGACTGCACATGGTGGCTGAGGACAGGGAGCCACAGGAGACGGCTGAAAGAGCCGCATGCGGCTCCGGAGCCATGGGTTGCCGACCCGTGACCTTGAGTAATGAAGTAAAAAGAAATAGAAAGAATTCCCCTTAATAATATATGGGTTCTGACATGGTGTTTATTTGAGTTGGGGTTAGAGGCATCTGCAGGATTGAAAGTTTAGTCAGAATGATGAAAGCAGTATTCTGCCATTGTGATGTAACATCTACCCATTTCATACATGCATGTCACATCATGACTTATGTACAAAAGAGGAGGAGATTATGGAACAATGCTGCCTTTGTCATCCCCCCCCCTTACTCTCTCTTCACAGATCCCTCTGACTTGGGCCATGTTGATTTGAAAAGGCTATTGTCATAATAGCATTGAACTCTTGAATTGCCTCAGAACTCTGCCAGGAAAGGCATATTTAAATCCCCCAATACTATAAGCCTGGGAATGTCACAAGCACTCCAGCAATGAGATCCTGTACAGCAAGGGGAACAGGATAACAGCTGCAACCTCTCCTTGACTCTGGTGCCGAACTTCAAGAGTGAGGTCTCACCTCTGCTCATCTGTTGCATAGCAGCTCTGGTTGCCTACAGAACTTCTGCATGACAGCCACTCCATCTCCCCTGCTGCTAGCTGGACCTCTAAGGGCAGATTTTGGAGAAGGGGACATCTCTGGCTTCAACTGAGCAAGTTTTTGTAATAGAAGGCAATCAATAAGGAAAGATTTATGGATGAGGAGAGATGGGGCGTTGTCTTACCTGAACGCCTTTTCTCAGCACGGAGATGGAGACTCCACCATTGGGTAGTAGACTGTATTCCTGCCCAATCAGATCAAGTCAGCCAAAGTTGCCACGCCCGTCCTGGACCGTTGATCTCCAGTCTTTGACGCGAGCGTAGCCATTGACTGACAGCAAGACGTTGTGGCTCACCAAACTAACTGGCCCTATGCTTATACAAAATGTACAAGGGAGGGAGGTGGAGTCTCCATCTCCGTGCTGAGAAAAGGCGTTCAGGTAAGACAACGCCCCTTCTCCAGCACTGAGATGGAGACTCCACCATTGGGACATACCAAAGACTACTGTCCCTGAGGGTGGGTAGCAGACTGGTCTCGAGTGGCACTTTGGAGTAAAACCTGTTGGAGAACTCTCCTACCGAATGAAGCCTCAGCAGAGGCAAATTTATCAATTTTATAGTGCCTAATGAAAGGAGAAGGCGAAGCCCAAGTGGCTGCCTTGCAAACTTCCTCGATGGAAGCCTGAGTGGCCCATGCCGCTGAAGTAGCCGCGCTCCATGTGGAGTGGGCGGTCACCCCCCGCGGAACCGGCAATGACTCAGCTTTATAGGCTCCGGCGATGCATGCCTTTATCCATCTCCCAACAGTGGAAGAGGACACTTTCCGACCCTTGGTGGATGCGTGGAAAGATACAAAGAGGGCTTCCGATTTCCTGAACTCCGCAGTTCGTGAAATATAATATTTAAAGGCTCTGCGGACATCCAAACAATGCCATTCTCGCTCCAACCCATGCGACGGGTTGGGGCAGAAGTCAGGCAGTACTATCTCCTGCGACCTATGGAATAGGGAATTGACCTTCGGAACGAAGGTAGGGTCTAACCGAAGGGTAACCCTATCCTGTTGAAAAACACATAAGTCGTCTCTCACTGAAAGCGCCGCCAGCTCCGAAATGCAACGAGCAGAGGTGATAGCCACGAGGAAGGCCACTTTGTGGGACAGAGAACGAATGTCACATGTCCTGAGGGGCTCAAAAGGAGATTTAGTAATAGCCCGAAGCACCCTTGACAACTCCCACGAGGGGTATCTGTGTACCACAGGAGGATTTTGGTTGGATGCTCCCTTAAGGAACGACCTTACCAAGGGGTGATGACCCAGTGATTCAGCAGAGTCGCATGAGAGGATTGTAGACAAAGCAGCGACTTGCCTGCGAAGGGTATTAGGGGCTAAACCTTTTTCCAGACCTTCCAATAAATAATCCAAGATAATTGGCACAGTAAGTGCAGAAAGTGACAATTTCCTCCCGGAACACCATGATTGGAAATTTTTCCACGTGGCCTCATATATGCGGTTCGTGGATGGACGGCGCGATGCCTGAATAACCTTTATAACCCCTTGTGAGCAGCTTTCTCCAGTTAAGATCGAGCGCTCAAGTGCCAGACGGCTAACTGGAGCCACTGGGGTTCGGGATGCAGAATGGGGCCTTGGCTGAGGGAGACCTGATCCGGTGGAATCCGCCAAGGTTCGTCGACTGAAAGATTCACCAGATCTGCGAACCAAGGCCTCCGTGGCCAAAAGGGTGCCACCAGGAGAACCTCCGCTCGCTCCTGAAGAATCTTGCAGATTACCGCTGGTAGAATTGGCAGAGGGGGAAATGCGTAAAGCAAGCCCTGCGGCCAAGGACTCCGAAGGGCATCCGTGCGTTCCGCCCCCACCGTCGGAAAACGGGAGAAAAAACGTTGAAGATGGGCATTGTGCTGGGACGCGAAGAGGTCCACTAGAGGAAGACCGAAACGGAGGCAAATCTCTTGGAAGATCCTCGGGTGGAGTCTCCACTCCGCGTGATCTATCGTCGATCTGCTCAGAAGATCGGCCTGTGTGTTTGCTACCCCCGAGATATGGTCTGCCATGATAGATGCCAGATTGCGCTCCGCCCAGAGACCCAACGAAAGAGCTTCGGACATCAGGCTCCGAGATCGAGTTCCCCCTTGGCAATTTATATGTGCCTTGGCTGCTACATTGTCCGTGAGGACCAGGACGTGTCGCAGTGATACTAGGTGGTGAAAATGTCGGAGCGCTAGATGGATGGCCCTCAACTCTAGCCAATTTATATTGTGTCGTAGATCTGATGCGGACCAACGGCCCTGTACCCAGTGAGACTGAATGTGAGCCCCCCAACCGAACCGGCTGGCGTCGGTCGTGAGGACAATCCTGTCCGGCTCCTTGAAACACAACCCTCTGAGGACGGCTGGTGACAGCCACCAACTGAGGGAACGTAGCACGTGGTGAGGGAGAACCACTCTGTTGAGTGAAGCACTGAGGTTCCGCCTCTGAAAAGGAAGCATGAACCTTTGCAGTTCTCTGGTGTGGAGCCTCGACCAGGGTACTATCGCTATAGCAGAAATCATCTGCCCCAACAACTGGGAGAGACTGACCAACGTCGCTGACCGACTGCTGCGAAGTCGAAGGATCGACTCCCTTATGCCGTCCCTGCGATCTTGTGAGAGATACACCCGGCATTCCAAGGTGTCTATGACTGCCCCCAGATGTAAGAGCCTCGTTGTGGGGTTCAAGTGGCTCTTTGGAAAATTCACCGAAAATCCGTGGTCCTGGAGCAATTTTATCACCATTTTGAGGTCCGTCAATGCTGCCTGGACGGACGAAGACTGAATCAAAATGTCGTCCAGATAACAGTGGACTCTTACTGGTATCAATCGTAAGTGTGCTGCCAGGACCGCCAAGACTTTGGTGAATACTCTCGGAGCTGATGAGAGGCCAAAGGGAAGTGCCCTGTATTGGAAGTGATTCCCCTTGTACGTAAACCGTAGAAAACGTTGATGGATCAGAGAGATAAGGATATGAAGGTACGCCTCCGTGAGGTCGATAGACGTCAGGAGGTCCCCTTTTCTGACGCTTCCCAAGATGGAACGGAGCATTTGCATCTTGAATTTGTGGTAAGCTATGTGAAAATTCAAGTCCTTTAGATCTAGAATAGCCCTCCATCCCCCTGACGCTTTTGGTACTACAAAGAGGATGGAGTAGAATCCTTGACCTCTCTGATCCAGCGGTACAGGTTATATGGCCCTGATGTGAAGCAGATGACGGACAGCTTCGTTCATCAGCCTTAGTTTTGTGCGGTTTCTGGGATATGGACAGGAGAGGAACTGATTTGGGGGGTAAGATATAAATTCCAAATTTAGACCGTGTCGGATCGTGTTGATGACCCACGTATCCGTGGTGGTAGTCTCCCAACAGTGGGCGAACAGAGAGAGTCTTCCCCCTATGGGAGGTGCCGTCGAAGAGTCACCTGGAACGGCGGAAAGGCCTATTGTTCCCCCGAAAGGGCCGTTTCCCCTGGGCTTGTTGTCTGGGACCTGGATTTTGTCTGTCAGGCTGCCTATCTTGCCTGTCCTGCCTAGGTGGGAAGGAACGAAAGGGCTGAGAATAGGTGTATCTTGGTCCCCCCCGAAAGGACTGCTTTCGTTGAAAGTAACCAGCCCTCTTGTTTGGACGTTTGAGTAGGTCCTTAAGGACCTTGTGTTTGTCCTTGTTCTCTGTTAAATAAGGATTCAGAGAATCCCCAAACAATTTAGAACCCTGATAGGGAGCCGCTGCCAATTTCCATTTGGATTTGGCATCCGCTTGCCAATTTTTCAGCCAGAGCATATGTCTTCCAGTGATGTTGGACGCCATAGCCCTGGAAGAAAACCTAGCGGCCTGCAAGGATGCGTCTGACGCATATTCAGTGGCTGCCACCATTTTGCTGAGATCCAAATGTGTGCGGACATCCTCCGCTGGAACCCGGGCTTGGAGCTCCCAGAGCCAGGTGAGGGCGGCCCTGGTGAAGAAAGAGGCCGAAGTTGCGGTCCTGATCGCCCAGGCAGCCACCTGGTGCGTTCTCTTGTAGGTGGACTCGCACTTACGATCCTCCGCCTTAAGGGCCTCTGAAAACTCACCGGATATGGCCGTGGCCGATACCAGGGGCCCTAAGGGTTCGTCCACCTCCGGAATGTCTAATGCTTTCTCCAGTTCCTTGGCAACATTATACAGTTTTTTATCTGTGTTACCTGGTAAGGGAAGTGACGCCGGAGAGGACCACTGCTTCTTGATTGCGGTCAGAAACAGGGAAGGACAGGGAATACGGTGCTGTGTTGCAACAGGTTCAACGTAAACTGGAGCCGCCTCCGGATCTGGAAGAGCGGGAGCCTCCGTTGACGAGGATCCCTGACCTAGATGAGCCATAGACGTGGCCTTATGCAGGATGGTGACAAAAAAGGCAGGGTTAAATAAGCCCGTAAATGCAGGAGCCTCTGGAGGAACGTCCTCCTCCTCTGACATTAGAATTTCCTGACCAGGGGGAGGTTGGATGAGGTAGGAGTCCTGAGAAACAACAGACCCAGAAGGAGAAGATGGAACATAATGAGCCTCCACCTCAGGTTGGGAGAGAGGGGTTGGAAGGGAAGAGATTGGCCTAGCCGCCCTGGCCCTAGTGTCAAGGGCATGGTCGACTGCTTGCTTAATCAATAGCGCCAGACGCTCTTCTGAAAGGAAGGGAATCGGTTCTGCTGGGCGGAGCCCCGCCGCAGTAGGTGTAAAAGTGGCCTCAGGACCCCCCTGCACTGCCCTGGACGTGGAGGGTTGTGGAGCTGGGGGAACCTGTTCCATTCCGCCTTGTGCGGGGGAAGGGAAGCAATCGCCACTCGACCAAACACCCCTGGGAGAAGTTGAAACCCCTAGGGGTAATTCTAAGTTTAACCCCCAGACCCATGAGTCTCCAGCCTGGCTCTCTTCTGTGCTTTGGAGAACTCCTTTTCCAAGGCTTGGTGCCTCCTGGTAGCTTGTTTATCAGTCTGTTTAGATGTTTTGGTGGTAGAACGGCTCTTATGGGTCGCTTTACCAGTGCCTTCCAGACCAGGAGTACCTGATGAGGAAGGCGGGGCACTCATTGAGGAAAGAGAAGTTTCCTCCATTTTCCTATAACCTTGAAACACAATAGGGGGTTTCTGTTATCAGGAAAATGCCAAAACTCTGGGTAAGGACAGACGGACTGCAGGGACGCCTGGAACCCAGGTAT